>NW_019464627.1:0-408 GCF_002814215.2 Seriola lalandi dorsalis
TGGGGTCTAAGGTTTCATTACTACAACTACAGCTGAGAGCCTTTCACAGAGTTTCAGAATAAAACTCACAGAGCTGCAGTTATTTCATTAGACTGATCATCAGTGATTCAGCTGATTGATGCAGGTCAAAAAAAATTCATAAATCATATGACTGAGGAGATGGAGGAAAGCACTGCTGCTAATAATATTAATCATCATCATCATCATCATCATAATTGTTATCATGACCCATACCAAAATGTAATACATGACATATTTGTCCCTATATCGAGAGTGATCCTGGATATATTATTATCACATATATACATTCTCTGGATATATGAAGATATACGTTTATAAAATTTATGAAGTGCCCGTAATAAAATGTATACATGCATATATATTAAAACTATCTATGTGCTGAAATCT
>NW_019464628.1:0-403 GCF_002814215.2 Seriola lalandi dorsalis
GGGGGGGGCAATCTCAACCTGTAGCTATAAATCTACAACGGTTGGTGTCAAATGAAGCTGCAGTCTACACACAGAAAGTTTTCTCTTTAGCTTATTCAAAACAGTTCACTATAAGCTTAAAACAAACCGCGGTGGATGGGAGAAGTTGAAAATATAGTTTTTCTTCGTTTAAATCTTGCCAAACTGGTGGCGTCATGAAGGACGCTAATAGCTTTTTTACTCGCAAACTTTATGATGACACTCACAGAGCTACGACCGTAGTTGTTGTCAGCTCTGGTACAAAGTTAACTCCTCACTGGTCTCGACCGCTGCCTCCGTGTGTGTGTGTGTGTGTGTGTGTGTGTGTGTGTGTGAGAGAGCGAGAGAGAGAGACGCTGCAGCCCAACACAAAAACGCGGTAGTT
>NW_019464629.1:0-429 GCF_002814215.2 Seriola lalandi dorsalis
ACTAACTCTGTTTCTCCTCTTATTCCCGCTTCCACTGAAAACATCGAAACAACATGGCGGACATGTTTGTGTCCGTGTGATCGACATTGTAAAGTCTGTCTAAACTTTCCAGTTACAGTAAGATTATAACAAAATAACGACGATGAAACTAAAGTAAGTCTAGAGTCAGGTTTTCAATCAGGTAGCGACGGTGTTAAGGACTAAAACATCAAACACGGATCACATTACCTTCAGAGGAGAAAATCATCCGCGTCACAAACAAACCCGAGAATGTGAAAGTGAAACTAAAATTGAACAAGGAAACGGGGGGAGAATGAATAGATACAGATAAGGAAACGTGGCGCGCGCACGCACACAAACACACACACACAAAAAAGTTTTAGTTATTTATTTGTTATTCATTATAAGTTAGAAATGAAAAATGATAGA
>NW_019464630.1:0-458 GCF_002814215.2 Seriola lalandi dorsalis
AGCTGCCATGCTAACAACACACGCAAGAGGCTCTCATGTACATACAGTAAAGCAACATAAAATGGTGAAACTTACAGCTCCCAGGTTTGAAGTTGGGTCTCGGACAGTCGGTGCTGATCCGTGCTTTATAATCCTGCACTGTACTGGCCCTCGTTGAGAAAGCAGTCCGACGTCAAATGGCCTGGTACAACTCCTGAAGTGTCCATCAAAAATAACATAAAACAAATCCACTCGGTCTTCAGATCCTCAGGCGTAGGGGGTAAAAAACTTCTGTGTTGGTTTGTACAGTCAACAACTGAGCAACGAGCGTGCTTCGCTCGTACCTTCGACATAGTTTTACCGGAGCCGTGATGCGAGGGAGTAAACGATAGCGGCTGCAAGGCGGATTCAGAGGAACACACACCTAGCTCGGGGAGTGTCACCCACCTGGGGGGAGGTGTTATTTCCCTTCATGACGA
>NW_019464631.1:0-371 GCF_002814215.2 Seriola lalandi dorsalis
TCTCTCTCTTTCTCTCTCTCTATACCCAGAAGTCAAAGGCTCTCACAAGGAAAGACCCTGCAGAGGAATTCCTTGCAATGTACAGCGATTCACCACCTTCAGTCAGTCATCGTGATAAAAATCTGACAAAGACAGTGGCTGAATTAAAGCAGGAGATCCAAGATCTGAAAGAAGAGAATGCTAATTTGAGGGAGTTGCTTGTCCAAGGTATCACTTCTAATCACTTATTTAACAATTAGACAACCAAAACACTTGAGCCATACTTTATATTGTACTAAAGAATGATGTACTGTTTTTGTTTGTCATCTTCTGTGTATAGATGTGCCTGATCTCCTAAAGACCATGAAGAATGTCATTGATTTGGCTGAAAA
>NW_019464632.1:0-400 GCF_002814215.2 Seriola lalandi dorsalis
AGAGAATAAAGAGGAAAAAAAATAAAAAAAGAGAGAGAGAGAGAGAGAGAGAGAGAGAGACGAAGATGAAAAGGAAATATAGTGACGTTCGCTGGTGTGAAGTCATTACAGTGGGGAGTCCTGCTTTCAGCCGTGGAAACTGAGAATCTCCATTTACCAGTCAGATATTACTTCCACTATCAAAGAAGATTGTCTTAAATTCCTGTGCAGGTGGTCCGTGTGTGTGTGTGTGTGTGTGTGTGTGTGTGTGTGAGCATATGCATTAGTGTGTGAGAACATGTGGACTTGCAAATGTGTCCGTGTATGTTTCAAAGAAATTGGAGACAGGATTTTTTTTTTTTTTATGTGATTGACAGTGATTTGCAGCTGTGAAAGCTACAGGAGAGACGACATCCATCTA
>NW_019464633.1:0-415 GCF_002814215.2 Seriola lalandi dorsalis
GAAGCTCTTAGACGAACTCATCCTCCTTTGAGGCTTGAGTTTGGTCAAAACTCGTCACGGTGCAGACTCGTCTTTATTAAAGTCTCATTAATATATTTTATATATATATATTTATATATATCTATATATATAGATATATATAGAAAACAGATTTTCCTTTTTTAGTTCAGGAATGCATCAAACCAACTGTCTCAATAAGACGGATGCAGTCATCTTGTCCTCTGGTCATGCGGCATACCTTCCTAACATCTGTGCCCATGTTAGCTCAAATTCAGAGCATGAATATGGATAATAATATTAGAATATGAAGAGTAGACTGAAGAAATGTCCCTGGAGGTATCACAGACTTATGGTAATGGCGCTTTCCTTCTTCTCTTGGTGCATCGGTTGAGTTTTTCCATCAAACCTGAGTCCG
>NW_019464634.1:0-418 GCF_002814215.2 Seriola lalandi dorsalis
AATTCTTTTCAACTTTTGGTTTGCCCAAGATTGTTCAGAGTGACCAAGGCACAAATTTCATGTCCAAACTGTTTGCACAGGTAATGAAAGAGCTAAAAGTTAAACATGTAACATCAAGTTCTTACCATCCAGAGTCCCAAGGCGCACTTGAGAGGTTCCACCACACATTAAAATCCATGATGCGCAAATACTGCCTCGAGTCTAACAGAGAGTGGGATGAGGGCCTCCCTCTTCTGTTATTTGCCGTGCGTGAAACTCCTCAAGAGTCTTTAGGTTTTAGTTCCTGTGATATGGTTTTCGGCCATACTGTGCGTGGTCCCCTTCGGCTCCTCAAAGAGAAGTGGCTGTCAGAGTTGCCAAAAACTGAGCATAATGTACTGGATTATGTCAGTTCTTTTCGTGAGCGTCTTAATCATGT
>NW_019464635.1:0-491 GCF_002814215.2 Seriola lalandi dorsalis
TCTTTAACAAGAAATTGCTGCCTTTGCACATACAACTTTGGCAAAAGTCCTGATAGTTTTAGTACATTGCAAATATTGATAGACTTCTGTTGGCTGCCACCAGCTAAAGCAGAAAATCTCTCATTCTCGATATTAGTAATTTATAAATATACATTTTAATAAGAACAAATACAAACAACATAATACAACCATAAAACATAAATAAAGAGATAACATTCATAAATAAAATACATCTACATGTACATATACATAAATACATGTACAGATTGAACTCTCTGACTAAAACTTCAGTTTCATGCTCTGTTTGTTCATTTACATTATCCCTATTAAATAAATAAATAAACTAAAAAGAAAAAAAAGACATGCACAAAATTTACCACCAAGCACCAAAAATGAAAATAAATATGAAATCCTCATTCTCATATACAAAAGTTATGTGGAATATTAGAATAGAACATAATGACAAATATATTAATGAAAAATGCTATCTT
>NW_019464636.1:0-450 GCF_002814215.2 Seriola lalandi dorsalis
AGGTCACATGACTGAAGCTACATCAGAGAGGGTCAACACGAGCGAGGGGATAGTAAACATGAGAGAGCGGGAACTCGTGTATCTGTGTGTGTCTGTGTGTTTATCAGCATGTATGTGAAAGAATGTGTGTGTGTGTGTGTGTGTGTGTGTGTGTGGCAGATAGTATGCAAAGACATGCATGAATCACAATATCTGCTGTTGAATTTCTATGGCAACTCTTGTCAGTGTGTGTGTGTGTTTATGTATGAGTGTGTGTGAGCGCTTGGTGTGTGTGTTGTGTGTGTTGTGTGTGTTGTGTGTGTTGTGTGTGGTGGAGCGGTACAGTGCCGAGCTGCATTTCAGTGATAAGTGGTGATGAGTGAGCGTAGAGAGAGCGAGGGGGGAGGGGCTTTCTGCCAGGGGCTTACTGGTGGTGGTGGGGGGGCCCCCAGTTCAACCCCTCCACCCATC
>NW_019464637.1:0-468 GCF_002814215.2 Seriola lalandi dorsalis
TGTGTGTGTGTGTGTGTGTGTGTGTGTGTGTTGTAGAACAGGGGAAAACAAATCACCCGCTGTAGTTCTCATTAGCAGCAGTTTTGTGTCAGCGCGGAGAGATCAGCTGTCAGCTCTCGGCCTTCCTCTGCAGCTTCACCTTTTACCGACGATAATTACACCGTTTAACGCCAGCGCTGCTCACACGGCGGCCTGCAGGCCCACGACCTGGTCAACTGGCCCCGCAAGAGGGTCCCTGCATTAAAGTTGGAGTCTGAATGTAGAGTGGTAGTTACCAGTAATGATAACTATTGTGCTGCCATGAACAGTGTCTATATAATAAACTCTGTCTATATTTAAAGCGGTAAAACTGGTAACACGTCATAATACAGCCTGTGACTCACAGTGTGATTTTTTAACAGTAAAATTCTTTCTCCGGTTTCCTGCTGCTGCTTAAAGGAGCAATACGTACGTTTTGGTGTTGATAGC
>NW_019464638.1:0-442 GCF_002814215.2 Seriola lalandi dorsalis
CTGACTGACTGACTGACTGACTGACTGACTGACTGAATGACTGACCGATGATGTTTCCACCACTGCTCAGTGGAGTGCTCTGGTTTCCCAGCTGCTCAGGAACTGCAGGGAAGAGGAGGAGCGCTTCCACTACACTGAGCCTCACCTCCATTACAGCGAATAAACTGCTTTCATTCCATGTATCATTTTTACTAAAGGAGGCAGAGGAAGAACTAAACATAAAACACACCGAGCAGAAAGAGCAGGAGAGAGGGAGAGAAGTCATCGGTAACGAGGCTTCGTACTAACGACTATGACCAACTCTACATATCAAACAGAGGGAGTTAGACATAAAGACCTTCTTCGTTACGTTCTGGAGTTGAAATAAATAAAGACTATTATTGCAGATATTGTGGATCCAGATGGAGGCTGTGCTCTGTGTCAGAGACTAAATAAAAAAGAC
>NW_019464639.1:0-487 GCF_002814215.2 Seriola lalandi dorsalis
ATACACTGGATCAGGGAAAGTTAGGTTGTCAGACTGTGGACTGACCAACACTTGTTATTGGTTAGGAAAAGGCACATCTGATCCAGAATTCTGTAATTGTTCATTGCTTGCTGAAAAGATTCACTAAACAATTTGAACTAAATTCTTTGGTGTGGACATTCACTGGTCTTTTGAGTATTTTGAACACTGCACTCACCCTGTGGGGGTGAGAGTTTTTTTTTCTCTAAACAGCAAAAGCTCCTTCAATTACCGATACTCCTGCTCCTCCTTCTCAACCTGCCTCGTATCAGGGTCAAACATCATCAAGTCTGTCGCTTCACCTGCATCATCATCCCAGTATCCAACTTAAAACTTTTGAGAAGTTTGTGTCAAATTTTCCTGTGTAATAAATATTTTTCCCTTGTTGATCTCTCCCTGTTTAAGTGTTATTTCCCAGGCGCTGGTGTCAGCCAGAGCGAGAGTGCACTCGCTGCAGGATTGTAAAATA
>NW_019464640.1:0-569 GCF_002814215.2 Seriola lalandi dorsalis
TTTTTATGCCTTACTATAATATGATGTTTTTAGGACTTTTATGCCTTACTATACTATGTCGTTTTTATGCCTTACTATACCATCACATTTTTATCACTTTTTATGCCCTACTATACTATGACATTTTTATGACTTTTTATGCCTTACTATACTATGTCGTTTTTATGCCTTTTAATGCCTTACTATACTATGTTTTTTTTATGACTTTTTATAACTTACTATACTATAACGTTTTCATGCCTTACTATACTATGTCGGTTTTATGCCTTTTTATGCCATGACATTTTTATGACTTTTTATGCCTTACTATAATATGATGTTTTTATGACTTTTTATGCCTTACTATACTATGTCGGTTTTATGACTTTTTGTGCCATGACATTTTTATGACTTTTTATGCCATGACATTTTTATGACTTTTTATGTCTTACTATAATATGATGTTTTTATGACTTTTTATGCCGTACTATACTATGACCTTTTTATGACTTTTTATGCCCTACTATACTATGTCGGTTTTATGACTTTTTATGCCATGACATTTTTATGACTTTTTATGCCTTACTATA
>NW_019464641.1:0-505 GCF_002814215.2 Seriola lalandi dorsalis
TGGCAGAGGCACGGACACGACCAAAGAAAAGACGTTCGGATGAATATATGGCGCAGAGGAAAGAAATGGAGAAGGAACGAACGAAGACCTCGCATTTATATTGGGGAATCGATTCAAAGGTGGCGAGAACTCCTCCGGCAGAAGGGCTTCCAGTCCGGTTCACACATTGGGGGGAGGGGCAAGCTTGCTCTGTTTCGTTTGGTATTTACTTCGAACATCAGAAGTGACGTCATGCAGGAATGCATAGTGCACCTTTAATTCTGGGCTGGATTGTATCATCAGTTCGGAAACAGTAAAGTAAACTAGAAAATTCCAGGGAAATTTTGAGTGCCACGGGGGCTACTGCCGGGATGAGTACATGATTTATTTCCAGTGTTCAAAAGTCACCCTGATCATATTCTGGTTTTGAGAAATGTCTTGATATAAAAGACTCTGATATAAAACAATGTAACATCCCTCCATCATGTATTATGTGGGAAATATCTCACATTCTGTGTTGTTTTTT
>NW_019464642.1:0-442 GCF_002814215.2 Seriola lalandi dorsalis
CACACACACACACACACACACACACACATACACACACACACACATACACACACGTCAATGGCGTGCATTAATGAATTAAATCAAAAACACTGATTTTATAAAACGGTTAAGAAGTCAGAGCCTCTTTCTCGCTCTCTCTCTTTGCTCCGTCACACACACACACACACACACACACATATGCATAACATAAAGACATATGGCGAGACATCATGGGACTGTCTCTAATATACAGTTGTTACCTCATACTTCTGAAATTGACCCCCTTCACTCTCCAAACCACACACACACACACACACACACACACTGTTTTTCCATTTTCTTGCACTGATGCAAAAACTGAATTGTCTTGTTGTGTTTGAGGGGGGTGACATTGAACGTTTGGTGACATCACACGTCCAAATATGTACATTACAGTGTAAGTGTGTGTGTGTGTGTGTGTGTG
>NW_019464643.1:0-405 GCF_002814215.2 Seriola lalandi dorsalis
ATAGTAAGGCATAAAAATGCCAAAAAACATCATATTATAGTATGGCATAAAATTGTCAAAAAACGTCATAGTACATATACTATGGCATAAAAATTCAAAAAAACTTCACGGTATATTAAAGCATAAAAGGTCATAAACACATCATATTACACTGATGCATCAATAGAAATAGTATTGTAAGGCATAAAAATGCCAAAAAACATCATATTATAGTATGGCATGAAAATGTCAAAAAAACGTCATAGTATAGTATGGCATAAAAATTAAAAAAAGCATCATAGTATAGTAATGCATAAACGGACATTAAAACATCATATTATGGTAAGGCATCAATAGAAATAGTATTGTAAGGCATAAAAATGCCAAAAAACATCATATTATAATATGTCATAAAAATTCAAAAAA
>NW_019464644.1:0-501 GCF_002814215.2 Seriola lalandi dorsalis
ACCATTTTTGTGCCTTACAATACTATGACATTTTTTGCCATACTATACTATGACGTTTTTTGCCATTTTTATGCCATAGTATACTAAAGCGTTTTTTGCCATTTTCATGCCATACTATACTATGACGTTTTTTGCCATTTTTATGCTTTACTATACTATGACGTTTTTTGCCATTTTTATGCCTTACTATACAATGACGTTTTTTGCCATACTATACTGTGACGTTTTTTTGTAATTTTTATGCCATAGTATACTAAAGCGTTTTTTGCCATTTTCATGCCTTACTATACGATGACATTTTTTGCCATTTTTATGCCTTACTATATTATGACGTTTTTTGCCATTTTCATGCCTTACTATACTATGACGTTTTTTGCCATTTTTATGCCTTATAATACTATGACATTTTTGGCATTTTCATGCCTTACTATACTATGACGTTTTTTGCCATTTTCATGCCTTACTATACTATGACGTTTTTTGCCATTTTCATGCCTTACT
>NW_019464645.1:0-413 GCF_002814215.2 Seriola lalandi dorsalis
CACACACACACACACACACACACACACACACACACACACACATACTGCCATGGCTGGTAAATATGATTGTTTTGTGCATGTAGTTAGCGAAAGCTAAGTGAACTAAGCTATTTGCAAGTTTTGCTATTGCTACATAGTTAATTTTAGCATTAACAGCTGTTTTCTTGGGGCTCCTTCAGCATTAGCATTGAGGCATGGTTTCAGGAAATGTCATGTTCAGTTCGGTGTTGCATATCTCTAGCTGTGTCGGGGGGTTAGGGGGTTGTGAGCTTAGGGACAGACTTCATTGTGCCTGCTCAGATTTGTTCCACGAGCAGTGGCTATATTATATGGAACATATGAACGTCTGATTCAGGCTACATGCAGAGGGTATGCCTGTCAGGAAGAAAATATGTTCTGAGAAGTGTTTAGAC
>NW_019464646.1:0-428 GCF_002814215.2 Seriola lalandi dorsalis
AATATTAAAATAAAATTATATTTTATCATTTTTCATCGCTCAAAATAAACGTCACACTCGGGGAAGCCGGTATACCCGCCGAAACGCCGTCCATTTGTCGAGACTTTCAACCCTTCCTGTCGATCTTCGGATCCACATATGTATGTGAGCAGCTATTCTCCACTATGATTCATGGGATGAAAGAGCCGCATGCGGCTCCGGAGCCGCGGGTTGCCGACCCCTGACTTAGAGAAACCAAATGCTGCAAGGTTGGATGGTGGGTCTAGGTGGGCGGGGCTTGGGGCATGGCTGAGAGATGTGACTGCTTTGTTATGACATCACAAAGTTCAGGAAGTTCTGACGGCTGGTTTTAAGCCTCAGTTTCTGAATACAGGCTGTGTGCATTTCTCTGTGGACTGAGGCTTTGAGACTTTCACAGTATTAATATA
>NW_019464647.1:0-496 GCF_002814215.2 Seriola lalandi dorsalis
TTCTTCCATTTTGTTTGTTGGGATCCAGTGCCAGTGTCTGTTGTTTGTCTAGGATTGGCCTAGAAATTCTGCTGTGGTTTGGTGCCTCAGATGTGCTCCTATAACAGGCTTCCTCTCTCACTCGGGCCAACAAACCCTCCAGCATTAACCCCACTATTACAGTGTGTCTGTGTGTTTCCGAGTATGCATGATAGAAAATTCCCCTCTGACTGTGTGTATTTGTGCGCGTGCCTGCGTGTGAGAGAGAGGGAGTAAGAACGAGAGAAAGACAGACAGAGACTGCAGAAAAATGTGATGAAAAATTCCCCTTGCACTGACGTATGAAACCAGTGTGTTTATGGGCTCAGATGTGCGTGTGTTGAAGCACCACAGCCAGTGTGGACCAGTGCCGGACATGCATGCAGTTATTTAAAAATCTGTGATGAGCTAATAGTTATTGGTCTATTTTATTATGGATTAAATATATATTTAATTTCAAAATATCCCGGTGTGCCAC
>NW_019464648.1:0-458 GCF_002814215.2 Seriola lalandi dorsalis
ACACACACACACACACACACACATACACACACCACCACCACCACCCTTTGTTGCCTGATGCTACTGTTGTATGGTGCCCTTGCAGTTCAGTTTCATTACTCAGCGCACTTCATATAAACAGTGAGAGTAAACATAAACAGTGCAGGCTGACAGCAGCCCACAGAGCACTACTGTGTGTGTCGCTGTGTTTGTATGTGTGTGTGTGTGTGTGTGTGTGTGTGTGTGTGTGTGTGTGTATGTGTGCTGGAGACACCTTGCAGAGGTCAATCGATGACAGACGGTGCCTTTGGCTTCTTCCAACAGACCACCAACTCTGAAGTTTCCTGCAGACAGCAGCACCTGTGACCAGGTGGGTGGGGTGTGTGCGTGCGTGCGTGTGTGTATGTGTGTGTGATTAAGTTAGCTTTCTTAGTATTTAGTTATAGTATTAAGTTATAGTTGGTGGTTTACCCCTTTGA
>NW_019464649.1:0-456 GCF_002814215.2 Seriola lalandi dorsalis
TCAACAAAGAAGTTGGGTTACCATCTAAATCTAAAGCAGCGGTTCCCAAATCTTTTTAAACCACATCTCCCTCTCTTACATGTTTAACTTATTCTCTTTTCTAATCTGCAGTTATGATCATTAATGTGGGCATCTTACTGTCTACCTGGTTGTGCATCTTAATGCATATTTAGAGAATTTAAATATACACTGTGACCGCCGTTTATATAAACACATGTCCACTTGTGTATATATATATAAATATATATATATATATATATATATATACTTGCTGTCATGCACCATAACTGCAGATAAACTGTTAAATAATATGAAGATTTTAATGTGTGTTGCTTATTTATTCAGCTTTGATATGCTTGAAAAAGTGAAACAAATGTGGTTAATGATGCCTCACCTTTTTTATGTGGTGAAATATTTTTTGGAAGCCAATGTTTTCTAATGAAAGTGAAGCTACTG
>NW_019464650.1:0-372 GCF_002814215.2 Seriola lalandi dorsalis
GGAAGGAGGGGGGAGGGGGGCTCAAAGAGTGAATTTCCTTGTTCCATATGATAGGCATGCACGTGGATATATATACATTGACATTGGCTGCTGGATCGTACATCAACGTTGCTGCCATACTGGACCAGGCAAGACTTCCCTGTAAAGAAACACAATGGATAAAAAGCACCATCATGTTTTTATTTTCTCAACCAATTTCAATGAGTTGTTTTTAGATTTGAGGGTTTATGATTTATGAGTTTTGTCTCCAGTTAGTTTGGATTGTGATAGTTTAGGCTGTAATCATTATATATAAATACTGATATTGTGAACAACTCACTTTTTTTCTCAAATGTGTAAAAGCAGATAAAAATTTCTACTGATATTTTTTTT
>NW_019464651.1:0-455 GCF_002814215.2 Seriola lalandi dorsalis
GGGGAGGAGAGCAACGCGACTAGAAGTGACAGCGAGAGAGGGCTAGTAGCTTCTCCTCTCCTCTGTCTCAGCGGAGACCGTCACAACTTCATTCACTCTTTTAACAAAACAAAAAAAAAGCAACGAAGGAAGCAGTAAATGGACTTACATATTTAAGACTTAACTAAATGTAATTTAAGACCTAACATGTGGCTAATGTAAAGCTAGAGGAGCTTGGAGAGTTGGTTATCTGGTTGCTAGGCGCACGCACACAGGTCAAGAGCTGCCGTTGCCATGGCAATGTGAAAATCTGCCCAGAATTTGGCTTCTACATGGCTTCAAACAATTGCAAATTATGAGAAAACCGTTACTTTTTTTCAAAAACCGAAAACCCCGTGACAGACACTGAGGCCAGAAGTTTCTTTCAGTCTCTATTTTATTCAGATATTCCTTAAAATGAGTGAGTAAGCTCAGTG
>NW_019464652.1:0-378 GCF_002814215.2 Seriola lalandi dorsalis
GGGGACGAGGGCGAAGCAGCCATTTCAATCTTAGTTATTATTATTATTATTATTATTATTAATATTATCATACTTATAGAGATTTTAACTGGGGATCTCACTTTTCACTTCTCACCTTTAATAGTGTGTTATATATTTTTTGTTGAGAAGTTGCACCTGAAATTTAAACCAGTTTTTCTGTGTGTGTGTGTGTGTGTGTCTGTGTCTGTGTATCTGTCTCTGTGTGTGTGTGTGTGTGTGTGTGTGTCTGTGTCTGTGTATCTGTCTGTGTGTGTGTGTGTGTGTGTGTGTGTCTGTGTCTGTGTGTGTGTGTCTGTGTGTGTGTCTGTGTCTGTGTATCTGTCTCTGTGCGTGTGTGTGTGTGTGTGTGTCTGTGTA
>NW_019464653.1:0-490 GCF_002814215.2 Seriola lalandi dorsalis
TCTGGCATTTATCAGTTCTACCAGAGTGCCGGTCTGGATATGAGAGTGGTCTCATGCAAAAAAGCAAATAACAGTTTTCCTGAAAATATGTTTGTTTTTTTAGCAATGACAAAAACATCTTCATCTTGATTCATGTTTCTCGGTTTTTCACAACTTCTACTGACAGTATCCTCTGTAGAAGATTAACACCATGGTATTTTGATTATAACAATTTCTCTCACACTTTTTTATTATAAATATAAAAACCTATGTAAAATATGCTCATTCATGAATCTGTATTTCATGTTTGGTGAGGTGACTGTCAGCTCTGTGTTCAGTGGTCTGTGTCAGAGTCTCTTCCTGCTCTAACCGCTCAGTGTCTCTGCAGTCTGACTGAGGGAGGTTTTTGTACGACTACAAATCACTGTGTGAACACTCCACTGCCATGGTAGCCAAGACAGTAGTAATCTCCTGCATCTTCAGCCTGAACACCACTGATGGTTAAAGTGTA
>NW_019464654.1:0-408 GCF_002814215.2 Seriola lalandi dorsalis
CTAAGAGTCTATCTATCCTAAGTGCTCCCCCTGCTGGGCCCCCAGCTACCATTACTCCTTCTCATCCAAATCCACTGACTGGATCTTGCTGCCTCATCTGACATGTCCTTTACAATTTTCCTCACACTCTGTCCACTTGCTCTTAACTCCCTTACCAAAGAGACAACAGACCTTGCTACAAATCCTCTACATCCTACTTCCACTGGACAAATCCTAACTTTCCATCCTCGCTGCTCTGCTTCTGCCCCTAACTCTGCATACCTGAGCTTTTTCCTTTCATATGCTTCCTCAACTAAGGCCTCCCACGGAACAGTCAGCTCTATGAAATATACTTCCATTCTACTCCTAGACCACAAGACTATATCAGGCCTTAGCTTTGTAATGGCTATTTCCTGGGGAACAAGAAGC
>NW_019464655.1:0-513 GCF_002814215.2 Seriola lalandi dorsalis
AGCCTCAATAAAGTGTAAACAGGTGAGTTATATAAAAATTCAACATTCTCCTATTTTCAGGCAAAGTTATGTTCAGGATCATGTTGACATTCAAATGGTTGGCTAGTTTATGGACCACAGTATTTTGAATAGGCTGATATCCGTTTTGCTTGGCAATGCTGTGAACGCACCTTGAAGTCACATCACATCATTTATATCCTTTAAATGTATATAAGTCACTGTTGGTTGCTAGCTGTGGTAGCTTTATGAGGTTAATAGGTTAACGTCCTAACTTGTTTTAAACTGTTCAATAATGGGTTAGCATGTTTAGTTCAGTTGCTTGCTAGCTTGTTTAGCCGGTAGCTAAAGGTTTAAGGTTTATGATTCAGCTCTGGCAGAGCAAAGGTTTCAAATGTGTGTTGGTTCATTTCAATGTGCGCTAGATAATAATAAATGTGAATTACAATGAATGGGAGCCTAACTGTATGCTAGTCAAACACTGGCTAAATACTCGCTAACTGCTATTTTTACTTT
>NW_019464656.1:0-454 GCF_002814215.2 Seriola lalandi dorsalis
TCGACTAACTGTGTCAGCTCTATGGTTTTCCTTTTGCTAATATACAGTATTCAGGAAATAAAGGTGAGACAGTGTGTGTGTGTGTGTGTGTGTGTGTGTGTGTGTGTGTGTGTGTGTGTATGGGGGGTAATAAAGGAGTGACACAGCCAAGACACACTGAGAGCAGAGGGATTTTTTCTTCATCTCGTGCTATCCTCGCTCTAGTCTTTGTGTGTAGGCTGTGTGTGTGTGTGTGTGTGTGTGTAGTGTGTGTGTGTGTGTGTGTGTGTGTGTAGTGTGTGTGTGTGTGTGTGTACAGGGCTAGGAAAGAGGCAGAGATGGCAGCTCACTCCTGACATAATGCCAACTCTTAATTCCCTCCTCCCATCCCCCATCACAAAAACACACACACACACACACACACACACACACGTTCTTTATGCAGCAATCGATCAGATGGCTGCTGCTAAAATGT
>NW_019464657.1:0-433 GCF_002814215.2 Seriola lalandi dorsalis
ATAAAATGTGTCCGTTTATTTAAATGTAAATTCGCAGAGTGACAGAAGAGAGTCGCCAAACACAACGCTAGTCGTTTTTAACAAAGACAAAGTCGCTGAGGATCAGTAACGTCTCCAGATCAACTCCGAACAACGGAATGAAAAACTTGCAAACGGCTCCGGTGGATGCTTATACTTCAAGATCGCTGATTCGCTTATTTTGCTGTCAATCAAAAAGGGACTCAGCCTCAGACAGATCCTCCAATCATCATGCAGAAGCCGAGCGTCCGGGCCAGCCCACTGTCCCATAGACCCCCAGAGACGCTGAGCGTCCGATGGGCGGGACAAAGCCCAGCATTTATCCAATGACAGTCTAGTTTCGCTGCAGTGGAACAACCCACTCTTTGCTTCCCCATTGAAGTCAGTAGACGCTCGGCGTCTACACTGTGTAAAG
>NW_019464658.1:0-477 GCF_002814215.2 Seriola lalandi dorsalis
CTTACAGCCACATATTTCAGTCTTCACAAATAATTTCTTCCTCATTAGTAGACACATTTGCCCTGTTTCATAAAAAGTTCCTACATCAGTACAGAAACTAATAGAATTTGAAATGTGACTCTCCAAGTGATGCGAGCACTCGCACAAACTCTCCCATAGACTGCAATACAAATTCAGGAGTTGATTTCAGGAGAAAACCCTAACTGACCCTTCTTCGCAACACGCTCCTATTTCCACAATTTTGGCTCTAGAAACACCAAAACCACACAGAGGTGTTTAGGAGAGTCTTGAGGTGCTGACCATGTGATCATTTTGCAGATGTTATGTACCGTTTTGTATTAAATGGCAGGAGTTACACATGCACACACACAAACCGGAGACACACACAAACGGACACAAAGAAAGGAAGACAGACAGACAGGTTGATAGTCAGTTTCATTCAGGAAACATTTGGTTGTTAATTTGAGTTTGAAATCT
>NW_019464659.1:0-450 GCF_002814215.2 Seriola lalandi dorsalis
CATGATGCTGGCCACCTCTGGTAAAATCGCCTGAATCCTCAGTTGAGGGGAACATGCAATTCTACCCCCGGTTGTATAATGGCCTATGTCAAAAGTGTGACTCTTTTGTTGAGTTTTTTGTGTTTCCTGAAAAACCTGAAAAAATGACTTAGGCCATTATTTTAAGAGGGTGTCGATATGAAAGTGCAAATTCTCTTCGTTTTTACCTGTGCTCTCGTAGAAGCTGTCGACCAGAATGATGAGCAGGAGAGTAACACCTACGATCTTGGACATGATGGCAGCAGCTAATGTGTTCGCTTCATTCACAAGAAAGTGTTGAAATAATTCTACAGGAGAAGAGAAACCCAGACAGTTATATATCAGTCCAGACGGTCCACATCCACGTGGGCCTGCACAGTTTGATATACGGGCAGATAAGTCTCAGCAAGTCTGATGGGGGGGGGATTTTTT
>NW_019464660.1:0-1333 GCF_002814215.2 Seriola lalandi dorsalis
TCATAGTATAGTAAGGTATAAAATATCATTTAAACATCATAGTATAATAAGGCATGAAACATCATAGTATAGTAAGGCATCAAAATGTGGAAAAAAAAGTCATAGTATAGTAAGGTATAAAATATCATTTAAACATCATAGTATAATAAGGCATGAAACATCATAGTATAGTGAGCTATAAAACGTCATAGTATATCATAGTATAGTAAGGCATAAAATGTCAGAAAATGACATAGTATAGTAAGGCGTAAAACTTTATAGTATAGTAAGGCATACAATTTTTAAAAAGTCATAATATAGTAAGGTATGAAATATAGTAAAGTGAGCTATGAAATGACAAGAACCGTCATAGTATAGTAAAGCATAAAAATGTGAAAAAAGTTATAGTATAGTAGGGCATAAAAACGTCATAGTATAGTAAGGCATAAAAATGTGGATAGTATGACAAAAAACATCTTAATATAGTAAGGCATAAAAATGTGAAAAAAAGGTCATAGTATAGTAAGGCATAAAAATGTGGAAAAAATGTCATAGTATAGTAAGCCATAAAAATGTCATAGTATAGTATGACAAAAAATGTCATAATATAGTAAGGCATAAAAATGTTAAAAAACATCATAGTATAGTAAGGTGTAAAAATGTGAAAAAAAACGTCATAGTATAGTAAGGCATAAAAACGTCATAGTATAGTAGGACAAAAAACGTCATAGTATAATAAAGCATAAAAATTTGAAAAAAACGTCATAGTATATTAAGACATAAAACATCATAATATAGTAAGGCATAAAAATGTCAAAAAACATAATATAGTAAAGCATAAAAATGTGAAAAAAACGTCATAGTATAGTAAGGCATAAAAATATGAAAAAAACGTCATAATATAGTAAGGCATAAAAATGTGAAAAAAACGTTGTAGTATAGTAATGCTTAAAAACGCCATAGTATAGTATGACAAAAAACATCTTAATATAGTAAGGCATAAAAATGTGAAAAAAAGGTTATAGTATAGTAAGGCATAAAAATGTCATAGTATAGTATGACAAAAAATGTCATAATATAGTAAGGCATAAAAATGTCAAAAAACTTCATAGTATAGCATGACAAAAAAACGTCATAGTATAGTAAGGCATAAAAATGTGTAAAAAGTGTCATAGTATAGTAAGGCATAAAAATGTGGAAAAAATGTCATAGTATAGTATGACAAAAAACATCTTAATATAGTAAGGCATAAAAATGTGAAAAAAAGGTTATAGTATAGTAAGGCATAAAAATGTGGAAAAAATGTCATAGTATAGTAAGCTATAAAAATGTCATAGTATAGTATGACAAAAAA
>NW_019464661.1:0-446 GCF_002814215.2 Seriola lalandi dorsalis
CATACTATACTATGACGTTTTTTAGCATTTTTCAGCCCCACAATACTCAGATGTTTTTTGACATTTTTATACCTTTCTGTACTATCTTGTTTGATGCCTGACCATATTATGGCATTTTTATGAGGTTTTATTGCTTAAAATACTATGATGTATTTTTGACGTTTTATGCCATACTATACTATGACGTTTTTTAGCATTTTTCAGCCATACAATACTTAGATTTTTTTTGGCATTTTTATGCCTTTCTGTACTATCTCGTTTGATCCCTGACCATACTGAGACGTTTTTATGACCTTTTATGCCTTAATATACTATGATGTATTTTTGACGTTTTATGCCATACTATACTATGACGTTTTTTAGCATTTTTCAGCCCCACAATACTCAGATGTTTTTTGGCATTTTTATGCCCTTCTGTACTATCTTGTTTGATGCCTGACCATACT
>NW_019464662.1:0-429 GCF_002814215.2 Seriola lalandi dorsalis
TTTTATATCACACTATACTATGACTTTTTTTTTTTACATTTTTCTGCCATACTATACGATGACTTTTTATGCCGTACCATACTATTACTTTTTATGCCATACTATACTATGACGTTTTTTGACATTTTTATATCATACTATGACTTTTTATGCCCTACTATACTATGACGTTTTTTTACATTTTTATATCACACTATACTATATCATTTTTTGACATTTTTATATCACAGTATACGATGACTTTTTATGCCATACTATACTGACATTTTTTGACATTTTTATATCACACTATACTATGACTTTTTTTTACATTTTTATGTCATACTATACGATGACTTTTTATGCCATACTATACAATGACGTTTTTTGACATTTTTATATCATACTATGACTTTTTATGCCGTACCATACTATGACTTTTTATGTCAT
>NW_019464663.1:0-639 GCF_002814215.2 Seriola lalandi dorsalis
ATATTAAGGCATAAAAGGTCATAAAAATATCACAATATGGTAAGGAATGAAACGACATAGTATAGTAAGGCATGAAAATGCCAGAAAACATCGTACTGTAGTATGTTATGAAATTGTGAAAAAACGTCATAGCATAGTATGGCATAAAATGTCAAAAAAACGTAATATTATATTAAGGCATAAAATGTCATAAAAATGTCATACTACGGTAAGGAATGAAACAACATAGTATAGTAAGGCATATAAATGCCAAGAAACGACATATTATAGTATGGCATCAAAATGTCAAAAAACGTCATAGTATAGTATGGCATAAAATGTCAAAAAAACATAATAGTATATTAAGGCATAAAAGGTCATAAAAACGTCATAGTACGGTAAGGAATGAAACAACATAGTATAGTAAGGCATATAAATGCCAAGAAACGACATACTATAGTATGGCATCAAAATGTCAAAAAACGTCATAGTATAGTATGGCATAAAATGTCAAAAAAAATATCATAGTATATTAAGGCATAAAAGGTCATAAAAACGTCATAGTATGGTAAATAATGAAACGAAATAGTATAGTAAGGCATAAAAAGGCCAGAGAACGTCGTACTATAGTATGTTATGAAATTGTGAAAAAACGTCATA
>NW_019464664.1:0-516 GCF_002814215.2 Seriola lalandi dorsalis
GAGGAGCAGAAAATCCACCTCCCTGCCTACTACAAAGCTACAGGGGCCCAACGTTAATTAATTCATGCAGAAACCAACCTGCTAAAATAAGAATGATACAAAAACAAAACCCCTTCCTGTCATATCCAGCTCAGCTGACTGTAAGGCACAGATCCTCACTCCTCTATTAATAGGATTTACGTATTGCCTTGATAATTCCTGTTGGTTTTATGTACACAACAATAAAAACAAAGGAACAAAGAAGAACTTGTGCGGAGGGAGGACGGAAGCTCATTTAAGCGACGTGTTTGTTAAATGTGTCAGTGTGTGACTGTAAAAAACAATCACGCCTTAATGCGCTCTTAACCCAGAGAGATCTAAAAACTCAAGTCAAGTTTTTCTGCAGTATTAGGATTAGGATTTAGTGGATTTAGCTGAACAGTATTTGCTTGTGCACCGCTGAGTACCGCAGCATGCATGCAATTCAGCACGTGCCTATTTATACTGTATTCCTGCGATGCATTTGCAGAAAGTATG
>NW_019464665.1:0-522 GCF_002814215.2 Seriola lalandi dorsalis
GGGGGGGGTTGCAGGGGAGGGGAGGCGAGGGTGGTGACTTTGGAGGCTGTTTTTACTCAAGACATACACCGTTTTCAACAATGTGATCCTGGAATCATCAAATATTGGTTCATACTGTGAAGTCCACAGTGTCCAATTAGATTCACTTTATATGAACCTGCACAGCTTGCAAGCATGTGGTTCTGACAGCTTCTAGGTGGGGAAACATCTACACACACGCACACGCACACACACACACACAAACACACACACACACACACACACATTTTGTACAGCACACATTCAATACTATAAAACACCGCTGGGCTCTTTAAACATTTCGTATTTAAACACAAGTCAACAGTTTTGAGATTCAACACTGTCAGTGTCTGTTTCAGAAACACAAACACAAACTAAACCCTGTTGATCACCTCACAGACGACTTTCTTCTCAGTTTGGACCTCTCGTCCCCTACGCTCTGTGAGCAGAGCCTGGTTGCGCAGCTCCTTCAATGTAAAAGAATCAGGCACACTGCTGCTGCTG
>NW_019464666.1:0-425 GCF_002814215.2 Seriola lalandi dorsalis
TGGTAATCCAACCCTGGGTTCACATATAGTAAACACCTACCAGTCTAATATAAAATAATAACAATAACAATAACAATAATAATAACAATAATAATAACAATAATAATAATAATAATAATAATAATAATAATAATAATAGTAGTAATAGTAGTAGTATAAGAATATTTAACAGCAGTAATAATGATTTCTGTCACATTATTTGTTCAGGAAAATCCAATCATTTCTATCTCATTTTTTTTCACATCAAAAATAATTTTAAGATCCACACTACAGAGTGAGAAACACACATTAAGATTTATAGTTTGTGTTAACTTTGGTTAAGATGTGTTTCCGTATGTGCCTCTATAATAACAATGAAACCCTCATCTTTTAACAGTATAGTCAACCGACATATCTGGGCCGAGTCCGTCCTGATGCTGGACATT
>NW_019464667.1:0-464 GCF_002814215.2 Seriola lalandi dorsalis
CCGTGTTTACGTGTTGGTTCTACGTTCTATACAGACGGACACTCGGTCTTAATGAGCGTTGGAGCACGAGTGTTGAGCGTAAGACAAGAACCCGGCCGAGCTCCATGTGTTGATGTCCTAATATGGTTTGTTGGATCACAGTCTGAACCTCTGGACTGTCTGTCTGTTTGAGCTTTGACATCAGAATCTGACTCGTTTCATTTCAGCACATCCAGCCAGAAACAGTACTGTTTTCTTTTTTTTTTTGTAGACATGTGTGGGATGTTAATAATAATAAATATTTTCATTACCGGTTTTGGCCGGTGGCTCTCGTCTCCCAACAACAACTGAATCAACCTGAGGAAATGAAAATAATCACCTGGCTCTGCTTCTCTCGGCTGTTGCCCACTTTAAAGGTTCTTGTTAAAGACAAACTGTCATCTGTTAGAACACATTATACCATCAGTCACCTTCCTCTTTTCATG
>NW_019464668.1:0-426 GCF_002814215.2 Seriola lalandi dorsalis
ACTTACTATACCATGACTTTTTTAAAAACAAAAAATTTATGTCTTACTATACTATGACGTTTTTAAAAAAAAAATTTTTTCTGACTTACTATACAATGACTTTTTTCTGACTTACTATACCATGACTTTTTAAAAAAAAAAAAAATTTATGTCTTACTATAGTATGACTTTTTTCTGACTTACTATACTATGACATTTTTAAAAAAAAAATTTTTTTTGTCTTACTATAGTATGACTTTTTTTATGCCTTATTATACCATGACGTTTTTTTAACTTTTTTTTATGTCTTACTATACTATGACTTTTTTCTGACTTACTATACTATGACGTTTTTTAAAAAAATTTTTTTATGTCTTACTATACTATGACTTTTTTCTGACTTACTATACTATGAGGTTTTTAAAAACAAAGAATTTATGTCTTACT
>NW_019464669.1:0-522 GCF_002814215.2 Seriola lalandi dorsalis
GTTTGTATTTTTATTTTAGATGTTGCAGCAGAGCTTGACCTGGTGAAGAGACACCACAATGAAGTGATCGGCAGCCCAGATGAAGAAATGTCACTACTTGGGTAAAACTTTTGTCAAAATGTCTCCATAATGTTTTCTAAAGGCTGTGGATTATGAGATGTTTTTATTCTGAATTACTTATTATTCTGAATCTGAATTACTCTAGCTCTGATCCACCCGGCCCATCCGCTGCTCCGAGTCTGTGACTTCCGCAGGTATGTTGTTTATCCAAACCGAGCGTTCAAACAGATGGTAGGAGTTTGTGTTCCAGTGTGCGCAGCTGTCCTCACATTTGTAGGACAAATGTTCAGTAATGGTTGATGTGATTTGTTATCACTGTTCAATGTCACGACTCTGCTGTTAATCTCCCTGGTGGATGTTTCAGGTTTGCTCAGTGGAGAGAAGCAGCCGAGGCCTGATGACCCACTGAATGTCCCTGCAGGCATGAGGTCTCGGGATTGGTTCCCAACCATGTTCAAGTTT
>NW_019464670.1:0-457 GCF_002814215.2 Seriola lalandi dorsalis
CCAGTGTGATAAGTTTCTATTGAATTCAGCATCACCACTTAGTTTTCCATCGCTATACTCAGCTGGTTTTATATTATGTTATCTTACTTGTTATTCAAACTAAATGTTATAAACATAAAGCATCAATTTAAACTTGTTGCCCTACATTTGAAACTAAACTGAATTTAGCATTTTCTCATGGCGCTGCAAGCAAATGCTTTTACACACAGTTTCTAGGTTCCTAAAAACAATGAAAACTGGTGAACTCTGTGAATTAAAGCTCCTGCAGTCTAAAGGTCTGTGTCCATGTGTAGTGTGATTATAGATCAGCTCTAGCTTCTATATTAATACTGTGAAAGTATCAAAGCCTCAGTCCACAGAGAAATGCACACAGCCTGTATTCAGAAACTGAGCCTTAAAACCAGCCGTCAGGACTTCTGGAACTTTGTGATGTCACAACGAAGCAGTCACCAAGCCC
>NW_019464671.1:0-338 GCF_002814215.2 Seriola lalandi dorsalis
GTGTCCGCCGTACAGCGTCGGTTAAACACTGACCTTAAATGTGAAACTGCTTTATTCAGTGTTTTTAATGGTTATAATCACAGAGTCATTTTGAATTCCTGAACCACTGACACCAAAGGAATCCAAACCAGGAGAAACTCACGGTAATGATGGTGAAGAAAACAACTCCCATGATCCCACTGTATTTCATGACGTAACCCAATGCTGTCTTTTGTTATTGTTTTGATTGAGAGACCCCTTGCAGCAGACGTTACATACTGTGCATTTAAATCTATATTTATAGTTTTATATTTCTTTTTATAATTCTATTTTTTGTGTGTATTAGTGTCACTGTTAAA
>NW_019464672.1:0-412 GCF_002814215.2 Seriola lalandi dorsalis
ACTTTCTCATTTGAATTTCGCAGCGGTGAAAGTTGAGGAAGCTTTTAAACTGATATCTCCTGAGTTTAAAGAGTGAACTGAATCTTTGAAACCCGGCACCCAACTGCTCTCTTTCTTTCATTCTCCCTCTCTCTGAATTGTCAACCTATTAAATATCTCTTTGTATCTCGCCTATTCATACACACTGACCAATGGAAAGCTTTGGACTGTTTCACTGTGTGTGTGTGTGTGTGTGTGGGTGTGTGTGTGTGTGTGTGATTGTCATCGCGGAGCTGTCCCACTTTTCTGTGCAGTGCACCAATGTGATTTTACTAGTTTAGAGACTAGATGCAAGTGCGTGTGTGTGTGTGTGTGTGTGTGTATTGAAGAGTTACATGGAGAACAATGGTCTTATTGTACCTGTGTCTACAGC
>NW_019464673.1:0-461 GCF_002814215.2 Seriola lalandi dorsalis
TTTTATGCCTTACTATACTATGACTTTTTTTTGGACATTTTTATGCCTTACTATACTATGACTTTTTATGTCTTACTATACTATGACTCTTTTTTGAAAATTTTATGCCTTACTATACTATGACTTTTTTTTTACATTTTCATGCCTTACTATACTATAAAATTTTTTTTTACATTTTTATGCCTTACTATATTATGAAATTTTTTTTTACATTTTTATGCCTTTCTATACTATGACTCTTTTTTGAAAATTTTATGCCTTACTATGCTATGACGTTTTATGCCTTTCTATACTATGACTGTTTTTTGAAAATTTTATGCCTTACTATACTATGACTTTTTTTTGGACATTTTTATGCCTTACTTTACTATGACTTTTTTTTTTACATTTTTATGCCTTATTATCAAATTACATTTTTTGACGTTTTATGCCTTACTATACTATGACGTTTTATGCCTTAC
>NW_019464674.1:0-610 GCF_002814215.2 Seriola lalandi dorsalis
TCAGGCTGTAAAATGATCCTGCAAACTGCTGTAAACTCTGTTAGATCCCAGCTCATCAAGGTTCACCACACCACCCTTTAATTACTGATGTCTTTAAATCTCTGTCATGTTCATCAGCCGCAGGAAGAATGTGGAAAAGAAAAAAGTTCAAATGTTGTTTAGGTTCACAGGTTTGTAGCAGGTCTCTTACTGTGAGTCTGAGGGTCCAGGTTCATCACTGAAGTCTGGAGGATGTCCGTTTGACCAGTCACTCTTCATAGACAGCCAGATGGATCCTGGAGACTTTGCTCCGTCCTCCTCTTCCTCCACACCATCACTCATCTTCAGGACTTCAGTCAGTCTGAGAGGGAAACCAGTAACACTGACTGTGAGCTCAGACACACAAGAGTCAAGACAATCTGTTCAAGAGTCACATGCAACATAAAGAGAACAGGAAGTAACACACACACTAACAGAATATACAGTATAATAAACTCCAGCTGCTCAGTCTTCATGTGTATTATTCAGCTCATCACAACGTTGAGTCAAACTGTTGATTGTGACGCAGAGAACAGGAAGTACCACAGCTCATGTTGTTCCCTCCTTTTCTCTCAGTGTCTTTGTGTGGACA
>NW_019464675.1:0-436 GCF_002814215.2 Seriola lalandi dorsalis
AACTGACAGGAAGCAGAAGCACGAGGAAACACAGGGGAACTGACAGGAAGCAGAAGCACGAGGAAACACAGGGAAACTGACAGGAAGCGGAAACACGAGGAAACACAGGGGATCTGACAGGAAGCGGAAACACGAGGGAACACAGGGGAACTGACAGGAAGCAGAAACACGAGGAAACACAGGGGAACTGAACAGGAAGCGGAAACACAAGGAAACACAGGGGACTGACAGGAAGCAGAAGCACGAGGAAACACAGGGAAACTGACAGGAAGCGGAAGCACGAGGGAACACAGGGAAACTGACAGGAAGCAGAAGCACGAGGAAACACAGGGGAACTGACAGGAAGCAGAAGCACGAGGAAACACAGGGAAACTGACAGGAAGCGGAAACACGAGGAAACACAGGGGACTGACAGGAAGCAGAAACACGAGGAAAC
>NW_019464677.1:0-370 GCF_002814215.2 Seriola lalandi dorsalis
GTCCCAAGGAGAAGAGAAAGCTAGTCGTGGAGCAGGTTCGTAGACAGGAGGAAATATTAAGGGGTGCAAAGGCAGTGGCCCAGGCTAAGCAGGGACAGTGGGTGAATTGGGAAGGTGTAGACAAGAAAAAGCTTAGCTGGAAAGAACTCTGGAGTATGGAGGAAAGTGGTATTAGATTCTTGATAGGGGCAACATATGATGTACTGCCAACTCCCCAGAACCTAGGGGGGGGGGGTAGAGCACAGTCTAATCCAGCGGGGGAGAGCTAGCCCAAAAAGGCACCTCTCCCTGACTCTACCTCCCTCATTCAAAATGGCCGCCACTTTCTCCAACTGTTTAGGGGAGTTTGTTTGCTGAATCTGCTAGTGTG
>NW_019464678.1:0-546 GCF_002814215.2 Seriola lalandi dorsalis
CCTGAGTCTCCTGGATGATTGTAGCTCAGGTCCAGCTCTCTCAGGTGGGAGGGGTTGGAGCTCAGAGCTGAGGCCAGAGAAGCACAGCCTTCCTCTGTGACCAGACATCCTGACAGACTGAACACACAAAACAACACACAGGAACCCTCTGTCAACACCTGCTGCTCTGTTAAACTGTCATCAGATAAACAGGTTGATGGATCCTGACCTGAGAGTCTTCAGTGAACAGAGTGGACTCTCCAGTCCAGCAGACAACAGCTTCACTCCCGAGTCCTGCAGGTCGTTGTGACTCAGGTCCAGGTGTCTCAGACTAGAGGACTGGGAGCTGAGGACTGAGGCCAGAGCTTCACAGCTTCTCTCTGAGAGGTTACAGCCACTCAGTCTGAAGAGTTGATCATGAGGAATTAAAGAAGAAGGGAAGTTATTTTCTCTCCTGTTGAAAAGACAGAAGTGTCTTTATATAATGATGAATACATCAACTCTCTCTACACTTACACAGCTTTGTTAGAGACTTTGACCACTGGCAGCAGCTTCAGAAGAGCCTCC
>NW_019464679.1:0-383 GCF_002814215.2 Seriola lalandi dorsalis
TGAGTCTGGGGCTGAGTCGGGGGCTGAGTCTGGGGCTGAGTCGCTCAGACAAGAATCTCCCAGGCTGGTATTTCTTCTTTGCTTGAAGAAATCAACTGCCTGGTACTGTATGTAAGTCCCACAGCGTCAGAGGTTTTACTCTCCGGGCAAAGTGGTTCCAGAAAGAGTTTACCTACTTACCTACTTACCTGCAGAGAGCGTGGAGCCGTGGTCTGTCGTCGGAAACGGCTGACCTCCTCCCCTCCATAATGTCCGGTTTTCTTGGGTGGAGATCCAAGGACCAGGATGAGATCCTGATTGCATCAGATGGCGAGACAGAGAATCTCATAGAAGAAGAAGATACATACCTACCCAGTCACCCACACACCTACTTACACACACAC
>NW_019464680.1:0-373 GCF_002814215.2 Seriola lalandi dorsalis
AACTACCATATTCAGAATACATAACACTAGCCCTTACCTGGCTGCAGGAAACAAATAGTTGGGTGAGTGGGGTAGATGGAGCCCCCGTGTTGCTCAACGTGTTGGGTTAAAGTGGGGGAGGCGATGGTGAGGCTGTGCTGAAGTCTATTGAGGGCACATTGTAAGCCACTGGCATTAATCACGATTAGCAGTGCTATGGAGTAATATTTTGAAGAGAGGGTGCCTGTAGTTTGTATCTCATGTACAGATAGATAGATAGATAGAAAGATAGATAGATAGATCGATCGATAGATAGATAGATAGATAGATAGATAGATAGATAGATAGATAGATAGATAGATAGATAGATAGATAGATAGATAGATAGATATTC
>NW_019464681.1:0-543 GCF_002814215.2 Seriola lalandi dorsalis
TCTCTCTCTCTCTCTCTCTCTCTCAGTCAGGGTTTCATGGAGTTTTCAGAAGCTGCAGAGACCAAGGTGACATTTCTGCTGTTATCACAAACTTCCTGCTCTAATCGCACAGAGGCTGAGCTGAGCCAGCTGACCAGCACTGCCTCTGCTGGGTGGTTTGACAACAGGTGCTGCACTGTGTGTGTATATAGAGAGAGGGGGATGTGGTCTAGGACCAAAGCCAGCAAGCACAGAGAGGGTCAAAGGGCAGAGAGAGGTAGGAGAGCCAAATTTACAAACACTTCAGACTCTCGCGCACGCACGCACGCACGCACGCACGCACGAACGCACGAACGCACGCACGCACGCACGCACTAAACTCTAATTTGAATTATAAACACTGCACAGGGCGGCTGTTGAAGCAAAAATAACCGTACAGTATAATTAAAGGACAAGGAAATCACTGTTTTCGTGAGTGCTGTATGTTGACAAACTGGCAAGGTCGAAGGGCTGAAAATAAATATGAAATGTCAGTGACTTTGTTTATTCACTGCAATAGGTCAT
>NW_019464682.1:0-947 GCF_002814215.2 Seriola lalandi dorsalis
ATAAGGCATAAAAACCTAGTATGGTAAGGCATAAAAAGTGATAAAAATGTCATGGTATGGTAAGGTATAAAAAGTCATAGTATAGTAAGACATAAAAAGTGTTAAAAACTTCATAGTAAAGTAAGGCATAAAAATGTCATAGTGTAGTAAGGCATAAAAACATTATAGTATGGTAAGGCATAAAAAGTGATAAAAATGTCATAGTATAGTAAGGTATAAAAACATTATAGTATGGTAAGGCATAAAAGGTGATAAAAATGTCATCGTAAAGTAAGGCATAAAAACATCATAGTATGGTGAGGCATAAAAAGTGATAAAAACATCATAGTATAATAAGGCATTAAAACGTCATAGTATAGTAAGGTATAAAAAGGCATAAAAATATCATAGTATAGTGAGGTATAAAAAGTCATAGTATAGCAAGGCATCAAAACGTCATAATATAGTAAGGCATAAAAAGGCATCAAAACTTCATAGTATAGTAAGGCATAAAAACGTCATAGTATAGTAAGGCATAAAAACATTATAGTATGGTAAGGCATAAAAAGTGATAAAAATGTCGTAGTAAAGTAAAGCATAAAAACTTCATAATATAATAAGGCATAAAAACATTATATTATGACAAGGCATAAAAAGTGATAAAAATGGCATAGTATAGTAAGGCATAAAAACTTCATACCATAATAAGGCATAAAAACGTCAGTAAAGTAAGGCATAAAAATGTCATAGTAACATAAGGCATGAAAAGTGATAAAAAAGTCATAGTATAGTAAGGCATAAAAATGTCATAGTATAGTTAGGCATAAAAAATTCATACTATAATAAGGCATAAAAACATAGTATGGTAAGGCATAAAAAGTGATAAAAATGTCATAGTATAGTAAGGCACAAAAACGTCATAGTATAGTAAGGCACAAAAACGTCATCGTATAGTAAGACATAAAAAG
>NW_019464683.1:0-446 GCF_002814215.2 Seriola lalandi dorsalis
TCACAAAGTTCCAGAAGTCCTGACGGCTGGTTTTAAGGCTCAGTTTCTGAATACAGGCTGTGTGCATTTCTCTGTGGACTGAGGCTTTGATACTTTCACAGTATTAATATAGAAGCTAGAGCTGATCTATAATCACACTACACATGGACACAGACCTTTACACTGGAGGAGCTTTAAAATGCCTTAGAACTGTACAATTTCAGTCCCGTGTTCATCTCTCAATCAGTTAAAATATGAGTGACACATATATTTTATATTGTGACTATGGGTCATGCTAACTTTGCACTGATTGGCCTCTGACTGCAGCAAAACAAAAGACGTGAGGTCAACCGGTATAAACTTCCTAAAGCTTTCCAAACAAACTTCAGCCTCACTTAAATCAAACTCTTGTCTCTGAGTCCAATAGCGAGTAATTAGCTGCTTTAATTAGCCACTTTTTGCTAACC
>NW_019464684.1:0-492 GCF_002814215.2 Seriola lalandi dorsalis
TTTCCTGGAGCGCCACCCTCAGGACAAACTTTTAACTCCACCCTGCTCAGGTTCTAAGAAGAACTTAACGTTCCTTTTCTTGTTATGTTCACGATCAGTGCATGTGCGTCCTTGTGCGTGAAACAAACAAAATGGGGACCTACTCAAAATAAAAAACTGCTCCACAGAGCGACAAGAGGTCAAAAACTGTTCTGTCCAACACATTCATGTTGTAGTTGTAATGAACACTGCCGTCTCTAGGGGGCGCTACTGCGACTGAGACACTCACACACACACACACACACACACATACTTGAGGCAGTCGCAGGTGACCAGCAGGTGTGACTCGGTCATCCTGAAGATGTTGTGGATGGCTCTGGCGGCCAGGATCTGTCTCATGGTCTCAGAGATGACGTCTGCTGACTCGGCGCTCCTCACCTCCATGGAGCCCAGGAAGCGAACGATGAAGAGCTGGTGGAGGATCGAGTCTGGACAACACGGACACAGGAAACA
>NW_019464685.1:0-446 GCF_002814215.2 Seriola lalandi dorsalis
AGAACAGCTTCGTGGGTGTTTTGCTGACAATGGCTTTACTATCTCCTTTTTTGTCATATAATAATAATAATAAAATTAACAACAACAACAACAACAGTTTTTCTTCCGACCTCTTTAAAACCTAAAATGTATAAAAGTATGGAGGTGGTCTTTTCTTTGCCACAAATTTGGCTCGCACATACAGACATTGGTATTAAACCGTATAAAGAAATATTTCACATTTTGTGTGTTACACCTGTTGCCATGCGTATAAAACACACTATATATATTCCTTTTAGATGAAGTATAGACTCCACATGGAAAGTATGGACAGGCAGACACAGTCCTTTGTGTCTGTATCTAACAGTTTATAAGTTTCCCATGGATGCTTACAGGTGTGGAGACTTGCAACACACAAATGTGTGTTCAAGTTTGTGTGTGTGTGTGTATACGCTTATTTGGGATTT
>NW_019464686.1:0-416 GCF_002814215.2 Seriola lalandi dorsalis
TTTTTTCCCTTTTTATGTCTTACCATACTGTCAGGTTTTTAGAAATTTTTATGCTTTACTATACTATGACATTTTTTGGCATTTTTATGCCATACTATACTATGAAGTTTTTTGGCATTTTTGTGTCTTACATTACTATTTCATTTGATGCCTTACCTTCCTATGAATTTTTCTTGACCTTTTATGCCTTAATATACTAAGATATTTTTTTGACATTTTTATGCCACACTATACTATGATGTTTTTTGGCACTTTTGTGCCTTACTATACTATATTGTTTAATTCCTGACCATACTGTGACGTTTTCACGACCTTTTATGCCTTGTCATACCAAAATGTTTTTTTGACGTTTTATGCCATACTATACTACGACCTTTTTTTGCACTGTTATGCCTTATATTAGTATTTCATTTGAT
>NW_019464687.1:0-434 GCF_002814215.2 Seriola lalandi dorsalis
ATGACCTTTTATGCCTTAATATGCTATGTTGTATTTTTGACGTTTTTTGCCATACCATACTATGAGGTTTTTTGGTATTTTCTGTCATAAAATATTTTGCTGTTTCTTGGCATTTTATGCATAATTACATTATTTCATCTCATGCCTAGCCATAACATGACGTTTTTATGACCTTTTATGCCTTAATATGCTATGTTGTATTTTTGACGTTTTTTGCCATACCATACTATGAGGTTTTTTTGCATTTTTATGCCTAATTATATTCTTTCATCTCATGCCTAGCCATACTATGACCTTTTTATGACCTTTTATACCTTAATATGCTATGTTTTATTTTTGACGTTTTTTGCCATACTATACTATGTCGTTTTTTGGTATTTTCTGTCAAAAAAATATTTTGCTGTTTCTTGGCATTTTATGCCTTACTATACTAT
>NW_019464688.1:0-467 GCF_002814215.2 Seriola lalandi dorsalis
ATAATTACAATTTGCTGGAATGATTAAATTCATGTTTGCAGCTGCAGCTCCACGGAAAGTGAATAAATGCTAATAATTAATGTTCCCCCAGCCTAACAGCAAAAACTGTGTCTATAATGTAGTTTTACTGCTTCAGTCTTTGCTCCACTCTCATTCACACGCTGAATTAAAGCCTGTTGCTCATTGGACGGCACCGACGCTGCAGTTAGCAAGATGCACGATGGGAGTGAGCGATGACACATATCGCACCAGGACGTGTGTGCTACAGTGGAAAAGAAGTGCATGTGTGTGTGTGTGTGTGTGTGTGCGTGTGTGTGTGTGTGTGTCTGTGTGTGTGTCTGTGTGCGTGTCTGTGTGTGTGTGTGTGTGTGTCTGTGTGTGTCTGTGTGTGTGTGTGCGTGTGTGTGGGGGGGTTATATGTTTAGAAATATTTATACAAAAACAAATGAACTAATAAAAAACTAATG
>NW_019464689.1:0-399 GCF_002814215.2 Seriola lalandi dorsalis
ATCCAATATTAGGAAAGTTCAGTATCAATCTCACAGTCTCTAATGAAAACACAAGTGACACGAACAGACTCTCGCATCTCCTGCAGCAAAAATATTAAAAGTGTAATTTAAATATTTACATCTTCATCGTCTGGCTTTAACACAACTGCTTCAGCACAGTCAGTGATCAATAACTCAACAGACAGACAGGCCACGCAGCGCCGCGCGCGCGCACACACACACACACACACACACATATTAGCCCCAAGCTTACCGAGACAGCTGTAAAACACACACTTCCGGCTGCTTCTTCTTCGTGACTCCTCTGTGTTGGTTGGTTAGCTGGTAGGTTTTACTCACTCTTTACTTTTTAATGCTGCTCATCAACTTCCTTTCCTCACCCAACTTCCCCCTCCCCCC
>NW_019464690.1:0-419 GCF_002814215.2 Seriola lalandi dorsalis
TTGCTGAGACAAAAAAACACATAGCAACGGGTAATTTAGCCAATTAGCATCATCAAATTTGTTAAGCTTGGGGCGCTGAAAATATCGCCCCAAGCCTATAAGTATCCTAGCAACCAGAAACAAGTGTGGGAAATCGAGATGGCGTCGTCAAGTAGACAAGAACAAGAACACGCAGAGCTTCAGCTACCCGTAAATTCTGTAAAATCGCTCTTTCTAAACTACTTCGAAAGGAGAACTTTAGGGGAAAAACTTTGTGTTAAAGAAGTTGGACCTGAGAAGCCCGGTCTGAATTTAACACAGCAGACACAGGAGAAAGGTAAAACTCACCAGAGGAGCTTCTCTCTGAACTGGTATGACAGGAAGGCTTGGCTAACTGGATGTAGTTTTGCAAATGCAGTATTCTGCTTCCCGTGTTTACT
>NW_019464691.1:0-459 GCF_002814215.2 Seriola lalandi dorsalis
GTTAACAATCACACCTTTTACTTCACGACTGCAGAACGTGAACGCCTCCAAAGTCCAAAGAGGAAACGTTTCTTCATTATTCTGATAAAAACAGGCGATCTGTCGACGGTACTGTAACTTCATTTCTGCGAGTCACTGGTGAGTTCTTCTGTTTTAAAAAAAAAGATCATTGTGTTTTACTGAAATTAAAGCTCCATGTTTTCTTCTTCTTCTGTGTTTTATTTGAAGTGTTGATCCATAAGAGTGTTCCAATAAAAAAATATATAGCAGATTTCAGGTAAAAACACTGAGAGAAACCAAATCCTGTAAAGGTTTGGATGGTGGGTCCAGGTGGGCGGGGCTTGGTGACTTCTTTGTTGTGACATCACAAAGTTCCAGAAGTCCTGACGGCTGGTTTTAAGGCTCAGTTTCTGAATACAGGCTGTGTGCATTTCTCTGTGGACTGAGGCTTTGATACTT
>NW_019464692.1:0-535 GCF_002814215.2 Seriola lalandi dorsalis
GTTAGGCATCAAACGAGATGGTAAAGCAAGGCATAAAAATACCAAAAAACATCAAAGTATAGTATGGCAAAAAAATGCCAAAAAACGTCATAGTATAGTATGGCATAAATCGTCAAAAATACGTCATAGTATATTAAGGCATAAAAGGTCATAAAAACATCATAGTAAGGTTAGGCATCAAACGAGATGGTAAAGCAAGGCATAAAAATGCCAAAAAACATCATAGTATATTAAGGCATAAAAGGTCATAAAAATATCATATTATGGTCAGGCATGATACGAAATAATATAATTAGGCATAAAAATGCCGAAAAACGTCATAGTATAGTATGGCATAAATCGTCAAAAATACACCATTGTATATTAAGGCATAAAAGGTCATAAAAATATCATATTATGGACAGGCATGATACGAAATAATATAATTAGGTATAAAAATGCCAAAAAACGTCATAGTATAGTATGGCATAAATCGTCAAAAATACTTCATAGTATATTAAGGCATAAAAGGTCATAAAAATATCATATTATGGAC
>NW_019464693.1:0-444 GCF_002814215.2 Seriola lalandi dorsalis
AGTGTTACATTAAATAATACTATGTGTCTATGTTTGGGAAGAGAAGATCTTCATGTGTGGACACTACAGGTGGAGGAGGTGCAAGGCCTACATCATTGCTGCAAGAGGTTGTAGGTGTCCCCAAAGATCCAGACCTTGGCTGGATGGAAAAAAACATTAAAAAAGAAAGAAATCATATCAATATCATATTGTAGAGTATAGAGAAAGAGAAAAAAGAAACAGCACTCTGATTAGATGATCACAGATATCTGAAAATACATTATTCCCTCAGCTTAGTTGTAATAAACAGTCTGCTGAACCGTTTTAGATTAAATAACAATAGAATAGAAACTAATACTGAGTTTGGTGTCATTGTGCAGGTGAACATGTCATGATGGTTCTCAGCTCTCAGTCATGTTCTTTATTCTGACACAGAGACAGAATCATTCCAACAGATGTTTTGAC
>NW_019464694.1:0-428 GCF_002814215.2 Seriola lalandi dorsalis
CATGACCTCACCTACAGTCAATGCAACCTCACCCCCAGTCAATGCAACCTCACCTCCAGTCAATATAACCTCACCCCCAGCTAACATGACCTCACCACCAGTCAATGCAACCTCACCTTCAGCAAACATGACCTCACCACCAGTCAATGCAACCTCACCCCCAGTCAATGCAACCTCACCTCCAGTCAATGTAACCTCATCCCCAGCTAACATGACCTCACCACCAGTCAATGCAACCTCACCACCAGTCAATGTAACCTCAACACAAATCACTTTTACCTCACCAACAGGCAACATGACCACACCACCAGTCAACATGACTACACTGCCAGTCAATGCAACCTCACCCCCAGCCAACATGACCTCACCTACAGTCACTGGAACTTCACCACCAATCAATGCAACCTCAACACAAACCAACTTTACCT
>NW_019464695.1:0-375 GCF_002814215.2 Seriola lalandi dorsalis
GAGAAGTCATTTTCTCCAAACACCTGAGCGAGTCACGTTGTGGTCAGCACACACACACACACACACACACACACATTCAGTGTGTTGTCATCAGCTGATCTGTCTTTGTTAGCACTGCTGCTCAGAGCTGGAGGATCAGCTTGTTAGTCTGAGAGATGTCGCCCAGCAGGAAATGTCATGCTGTGTTTGTGTGTGTGTGTGTGTGTTCTGCTGCGTCTCAAACACACTGCTACAAAAATAAAGAAATAAATAAAAAAATAAAAAATGTCAACAACCTTGTAGAGTCAGGTAAAACAGGATTGTGTGTGTGTGTGTGTGTGTGTGTGTGTGTGTGTGTGTGTGGTATAGGGATCATCAGACACATTACACACTCTG
>NW_019464696.1:0-447 GCF_002814215.2 Seriola lalandi dorsalis
TTCCTGCTTCTTTGGTTTCAGTAAAGAAGTGATGAACAAGTTCCACCAAGCTGAACTTTCTCTCTTTCAGCACGTTCAGCTCTCTGAAGGTGAATGGAAATGTGAACTGTATGTCCTGGTTGTCTTTGTCTTCAGCCCAGTCCAGAGTGAACTTCTGTGTTAAGACTGTTTTCCCAATGCCAGCCACTCCCTTTGTCATCACTGTTCTGATTGGTCCGTCTCTTCCAGGTGAGGTTTTAAAGATGTCTTCTTGTCTGATGGTTGATTCTGGTCTGACTGGTTTCCTGGATGCTGTTTCAATCTGTCTGACCTCATGTTGATCATTGACCTCTCCAGTCCCTCCCTCTGTGATGTAGAGCTCTGTGTAGATCTGGTTCAGAAGGGTTGGGTTTCCTGCTTTAGCGATCCCCTCAAACACACACTGGAACTTCTTCTTCAGGTTAGATT
>NW_019464697.1:0-412 GCF_002814215.2 Seriola lalandi dorsalis
TGCTGTGGGAATGTGAATTTATCATGTGAACTATAAGAGTCCAGGTTTGTTTTCTGCTGCAATCTGCTATTTGCACTCAGCCTTTATGTGAGCTATTCTAACACTGATTTGAGCATCGTTTTCTTTTCATCCATAATTCACTTGCAGTCACAGGCAGGCAGCATCCTCCAACCAAACAATGGACTCCTCCTCTCCCTCTCGCTCTCTCTCTCTCTCTCTCTCCCCCTCCATTTTGCCTGGTTAACCCGGCTGCGAGGTGAAGAAGAAGTGAAGTGAGCAGACCGAGGCGGGTCACGCCGAGATTCCCATCAATAATTCATTGGGCCGCTGCTGCCTCTGCTCTTGTGTTCAATTCCCCCGACAATCACATAATACCTCCCCCCAAAAGAGAGAGAGAGAGAGAGAGAGAGAG
>NW_019464698.1:0-510 GCF_002814215.2 Seriola lalandi dorsalis
CCTCCAAAAAAAAAAAAAAAAGAAGTATTTTAAAAACTTCATCATTCGACTGTGAAGGCAACATCAAATCACAGCGTTGTCTCCGACTGTGTTCACAGAAAGGTTACGGCTACAAAGGCACCAAGTTCCACAGAGTGATCAAAGACTTCATGATCCAGGGGGGAGACTTCACCGCCGGGGACGGGACCGGAGGTAAGGACGGCGCCTGACGTGTCTCTGTTGACGTCAAACTCACGGTGTGTGGGTCGCTCACACATCGAGGAGACAGAGTGTTTCTGTGAGACATGTTCCAGGCTTCTTAGATTTTCCTGTTTATTCATCAGAACTTTTTTCCGTCCAGGTCACAGCATCTATGGAACGACTTTCACAGATGAAAACTTCAAACTGAAGCATTTAGGAGCAGGATGGGTGAGTTCACACACACATGAATGTTTCTACTGCTGTATTTGTGAGGACCGTCACTGACAATCACAAACCTGTAACACGCACCAATAAGGAAACATCAGTCAG
>NW_019464699.1:0-412 GCF_002814215.2 Seriola lalandi dorsalis
GCTGGGAAGAGGAGAGGACACACATGAAAGAGCAGCACACATCTCATTAGCATCCTTTTCTCTCCGTCCAGCCCGCTAACTGGGCAGCCAGTCTGCCACCCATCAGGACGCTGGCGTGCTGGGAAACGAGAACAGTTGAAGCATTTCGCTCCCGTTCTCAGATGCATCCCCGAGGATTAAGAAAGCATCCTCCCATTTCGAAAAAACCCAACGCCTGGAAATAGACTCTAGGATGAGTATGCGGATAGGTCAGAGACCCAGGCACGGAAGTCATTTTCCATTTTCCAATCCTAACTCCTTTAGTTAATGGAGTTTTTTGAGGTAAGCACAAACACCAAGAGAGAGAGAGGAGGCGAGCTGCTGGCTCAGTGAAATTCACCTTTTTAGGTGTTTAAGGGGTTCGACTCAAAGC
>NW_019464700.1:0-412 GCF_002814215.2 Seriola lalandi dorsalis
CCTTAAAATTGCTAATAAAGTAGAAAATATAATATATTGTTGTTTTTCTTCTTTCACCCTCCTTCTGCCCTTTGTGCTGTCAGCCTTACTTTATCACAGTTCTTTTATCTGACAGCCAATGTACTAACTCTACAGATGTTGGCAACATACACACCAACTGTGTGTCTGGCATGTGTCCTATCTCTGTACATTCAACCCAAGTCATAAAGATCACAAAAACAAAATATTTTCAGCTCACGCAGTCATGTCTCTGCCGAAGTTTGCACTTTCTAGTACTACATATTTAGTACTTACGCCAAGCTTTCCAACTGCACTGAAGCTTTAGCAATGTTCTTCCTAATGTAAGTTGCTTTGGATAAAAGTGTCTGACAGATGAATCAATGTAAATGTAAATGTTCCTGAGCAACTTTGT
>NW_019464701.1:0-427 GCF_002814215.2 Seriola lalandi dorsalis
CGTCTTCCATCCTTCCATTTCCTGCTGCTTATCTGGAGTTGGGTGGCAGTAGGTCAAGCAAAGTAGTCTCCACCTCCCTCTCCCCACCAATGTTTTCCAGCAGCACCTGGGAGATCCTGAGGCGTTCCCAGGCCAGATGGGATACATCATCTCTGCAGCGTGCTCTGGGTCTCCCCTGGGGTTTCCTCCAAAGGGAGGCGCCCCCAGGAGGAGTCCTGATCAGATGCATGAACCATCTCAACTTGCTCCTTTCGACGTGAAGGATCACCGGCTCCACTCTGAGCTCCCTCCAGATTTCAGAGCTCCTCACGCTTTCACAAACCACAAACAAGATTGGTGACAAGGGACGACTGTGGCAGAGGCCACCGCCAACTGAAAACGTGTTTGACTTCTTTCCAAGAATATGGAAACAACTCTCACTTTGGTT
>NW_019464702.1:0-476 GCF_002814215.2 Seriola lalandi dorsalis
GTCACCCAAAGATCGTCTAATCAAATCTGATGGGGAGAGAAAGTGAGTGACAGAGTGTGTGTGTGTGTGTGTGTGTGTGTGTGTGTGTGTGTGTGTGTGTGTGGTCCTCCAAATTTAGTGGCAGCTATCTGAGGTAAACAGCTGGTGATTGGAGGGGGTACATCCTATTTTGGAGAGCTTCCCAGACACTCATTCACTCTCTCTCTCTCTCACACACACACACACACACACACACACACACACACACACACACACATTCATTAACACACACACACACATTCATTAACACACACACTGAGAGAGTGACAGTGGGAGAAGAAAAAAACATCCTCGCTCTAATATCCTACATGCCTCATCACTTCCCTAAACACTTACACTCACAGACACAGACTCACTAAATCACACACTGCACTGTTGACACACACTTCAGCAGAAGCACATGAATAAACAAGGACAAACACACACATACACACACA
>NW_019464703.1:0-504 GCF_002814215.2 Seriola lalandi dorsalis
GTTTAACTGACTTTAAGTGATTCCTTAAGTATCAGACTGAGATCAGGAGAAGACCTGAAATACTTCAGTGAACATTTTAAAGAAACTTTAAGGAGAAGACTTAAGGGTGTTTTTATTTTAAGGAAACCTTAACTCAGACTTAAAGAAAATCTTAACTCCAGGTGTTTTGTGCATCTGGCTCCTCTGCTCCTTGATTGAACCTTATTGGTACAAACGACACACTGAACATGGCGGGATGGTCGTCCGGCCTCGTGCCTGTAAAGAAGTTTCTTCTTCTGGACCTTGTTATGTTTTATATTTAATGTTTAATGTCCTTTATGTGTTTGACTGTTTCCACGTTTCCCCTCTTCAAACAGAAAAGACTCAGACTGACAGCAGGGTTAAAAAAAAAAGCAGTATTTATCACGGTCGATACTTCAAACTGATCAGTGCCCATGACATTGCACAAATACAAAGGCATGAAAAAAAAACATTAAACATTAAAATAGGTATTGCATCTTCCAA
>NW_019464704.1:0-471 GCF_002814215.2 Seriola lalandi dorsalis
TAACAGTTGTTTTAGGGTCTTTCTTTACAGCTCTCACAATGTTTCTGTCGTCAACTGCTGCTGTTTTCCTCGGCCTACCCGTTCGATGTCTGTTACTTAGTACATCAGTGGTTTCTTTCTTCTTCAGGACATTCAAAATGGTTGTACTGGCAATGGCTCTAATTGATTTTCCATCTTCTCTCAGCTTCACAATTGCTTTTTTTCACCCATAGGCAGCTCTCTGGTTTTCATGTTAGTTACACCTCTAACTATAAATGCTATATACAAAAACTATAAAATCCAAATCTGAAACTGAGCGTAGACATTCAGTGCTATTTATTGTTTGAATAATCAATGTAATAGGACACACCTGGGCACAAATACACACCTGTCAGTCACATGTTCCAATACTTCCAATACTCACATGAAAAATGGGTGTGTTCAAAATAAAAGGTGCTATCTTCTAAGTTGTGTATCAAATCCAGATGTAAA
>NW_019464706.1:0-665 GCF_002814215.2 Seriola lalandi dorsalis
AATTGGAGTTGATATATAGCTGACCTAAGATTATGCTGCCATATGTAAAGCATAAACAACTCCACTGAACAGAACTGATATTGTTTGTAAAAGCTCAGAGATGCTGATACAAACAAGGAGGAGAAAATTAGAATGCCTGGTACAGAGCTGATGCCATGAATGATGAGGATACAGTTCATTGTATTACGGGTAGAGCTCAGCTCTCCATGGCGCAGGGGCATGCAAATGGCCACATAGCGCTCCAGGGTCATTGCTGCCAGAGTAGCTGGCGTGACTGTAACATACACAAGTACCACAAGAAAGATGATGACACATATCCAAACTTGTATGGTAATTTGAAAATGGGTGAAGATGAGAAGGATATCAGACATAAGCAACAAGAAACTATCTGACAGTAAAGTAACAGCAAATAAGATGTAGCGAGCAGTTGTGTAGAAATACTCCTTTTTAAAAAAGGTTATGATGAGCAACAAGTTGATGAAAAGAAAAATCATCACCAATGACTGTAGAACAACGAACTTGACCTTTCGCAGCAAGAAATCATCACCAGCCAATGAGTTGTTAGCAGCCATGTCTTCATATGTTTTCTAAGCAAACACACCCTTTCTGAGGCACAACCAAAAATCCACTTAATTGTAATTATGTAACATGTCTGTCAATACAAA
>NW_019464707.1:0-445 GCF_002814215.2 Seriola lalandi dorsalis
TTCTGTTATTCTAAGCTCAATTAAAACTCACTTAACCTAAACTGAGATGGAGAGTAGCTACATGTATTTTTTTTATACCCAATACGCTTGTCTTGGAAACAGCAGGAAATTACTCACTGGGGTTCCCACTGAACAGAGTTTTACTGTGGGAGCATTTCGTGAATAAATGGGCTTTTTATTTTTTTTTTTACTGAAGGAGCAGGCAAGGAAAAATGTACATATTGGATTTAATTATATGATGTAAACGCAGAGGAAGGAAACGTGGAGTTGGCGAGGAGAGATGATGATTTGTTCAGCTTTGGTTAAGATTTGGAAAATTGTGTTTTTGTCCAGCGTTTCTACTAAACGCTGGTCGGGAAAGCTTCGATATGAAAGCAAGTGGATTCATAAAAGGGGTGTATTGTATTTGAAAGGTTTCCATTACATTAATAAGGAGTTGCACTGG
>NW_019464709.1:0-421 GCF_002814215.2 Seriola lalandi dorsalis
AGTTATAATTTTGTTAAAAATGCCGCAGATTTGATCATTAGGTCAAAATGTGAAAAGATTTATTTAAAAATATGTAAGTTGATTTTTCTTTAACATTACATAATTGATAACTTTTTTGAACATGGTGCAACATAGTTCATGGTTTGTTAAAAGGGTGTGTCAGTGGCTAGTGAAAATGGGACATTTTTCCTATGAAATGTAAGTGATCATCTGAAAATTTAACAATAGAGAGATTAATAAAGTTCTGAATATTGATATCTGTTTCCCACCTTATCATTGTTGATAATTATTGTGAGAAATCATTAACGTGATCAGTGTCTTCACATAGATGAGTATCATTAATCATTATTAATAATGTATAATTAAAGGCAAACTGAGCAAATTTGTTATTTCAGAAGAGCGTATCAAACTGGTAGCCCTT
>NW_019464710.1:0-398 GCF_002814215.2 Seriola lalandi dorsalis
CACACACACACACACACACACACACACACACACACACACACACACAGCAGATGAACTGTAGTCTGACAGAAGACACCTGCTGTCTGCAACACAACTTAGTTTATTTCCCACAGGCCTGATCGTTATTGTTACTGTACACTCACACTCTCACACACACACACACACACACACACACACACTCTACAGATACTGAAATCTGCATTTCCTCGGTTGAATCTCGGGTCAGTTGCCATGTCAACCAGTCACAGGAGGAAGTTGCAAAACCTGACAGCAAAAGGGAGGAGAGGGCATGACCCCCCCAACACCCCTCCCGCGTGTGCGCGCGCACACACACACACTTACAGCTGATAAACATGTGCGTCTTTACACTCCAGTGATTTCTGTCACGTTTCTTTTTT
>NW_019464711.1:0-426 GCF_002814215.2 Seriola lalandi dorsalis
GCCAATAAATTGATAAACAACCGAAATCTAACACATTTGGTGTCCAGCTCATGAGGTAGAGTACTGTTAACATAATGGTGCCGCCCGTGTGAGGCCGAGTACTAATGATTTCCAGTTACTAATAGAGCTCAGACCCAACATAATGGTGCCCCCGTGTGAGGACGAGTACTGCTGGCAAATATTCATAATTGTGCAATATTAAATTCATAATTTGGCCAAAACCGCAAAGGTTGGAAAAATTTTTTTAGTCCACCACAGGAGTAAACGTCCAGGTGTACTTACAAACAAGTGCACTGTGGTGAAAATTGGTTTACCAATTTTACCTGAAGTAATATTAGACGTCCTCCAGTCACTAATAGCTAACACATAAGCCTTAGTATCAAGAGCCTGCTATTGTTGCTAACAATTCCAGTTGAGTTTATTCTG
>NW_019464712.1:0-507 GCF_002814215.2 Seriola lalandi dorsalis
AGATCAGCTCTAGCTTCTATATTAATACTGTGAAAGTATCAAAGCCTCAGTCCACAGAGAAATGCACACAGCCTGTATTCAGAAACTGAGCCTTAAAACCAGCCGTCAGGACTTCTGGAACTTTGTGATGTCACAACAAAGCAGTCACCAAGCCCCGCCCACCTGGACCCACCATCCAAACCTTGCAGGATTTGGTTTCTCTCAGTGTTTTTACCTGAAATCTGCTGTATTTTTATTGGATCATTCAGAGAACAGTCAGCCAATCAGAAGAGAGGTTCAGAGCCTCCTCTCTTCTGATTGGCTCACAGACCTGTTGTTACTAGAGCTCCAGAGAGAAGCCTGAGAGAGGAGATGTGAAACTACATTGGTCAGACCTTCTGGGTGGGAGCGCAGTTCGGACACTGGCACAGCGGGTGGCAGAGCAGAGCCTCGGACCGAATCTCTCCTTCATCTTCCTCTTCCTCATCCATCCACTCCAACAGGTAACGCACCTGAAACACACACACA
>NW_019464713.1:0-454 GCF_002814215.2 Seriola lalandi dorsalis
TGGTCATGGACTTTGGGAGGTCTAGGCCCACCCTTCAGCCAGTCAACATTCGAGGGAAGAAGATTGAGATGGTGCACACTTATAAATACCTAGGTGTGCACCTGGACAGTAAACTGGACTGGTCCCTGAACACAGATGCCATCTACCTGAAGGGGCAGAGCTGGATCTTTTTCCTCAGGAGGCTCAGGTCATTTGACGTCTGCAGTGAAAGGCTGCACATGTTTTATCAGTCAGTGGTGGCCAGTTTACTCTTTCATGCTGCAGTCTGCTGGGGCAGCAGCATGTCAGACATGAACACAAAGAGACTGGACAAGCTGGTAAAAAAGGCTGGGTCTGTGCTTGGCAGGAGTCTGGACTCACTCAGGACTGTTGTGGAGAGACGCATGCAATGTAAGATGGAGGCCATCTTGGATAATACCAACCATCCTCTCCACAACATTCTGGCAGGACAGAG
>NW_019464714.1:0-387 GCF_002814215.2 Seriola lalandi dorsalis
AAGTAAGTTAAATGTGGTCTTACTGTTGCTTATCATCTTGTGATTGACAGTTCTACATACATGCCCGCCATCTTGCACTGAGCAGAGCTTTCCCAGAGAAGTTCAAGGTGGACCCCATAGCTCCTCTGAAGGTGAGCATTGATGAACAAAAACATGAGAGAGAGTTTGGGAATGAATGAACAATAGACCGAATACTTTTGCCTGCAGGCTGCCATTGTCTAAATTATTAGTGCCATGGGTGCTCAGCTCCGAGGCATCTATTAATATTCCTCAGGCTTATTATTATTCTTCTGCCAAATTTTGGCGTGTAACTTGTCCCGCAGCTTTGAGAAAACCCCGGTAATATATACATCAAAACGTGCGTCTTGATCCCGAAAGAGGTGCTAT
>NW_019464715.1:0-470 GCF_002814215.2 Seriola lalandi dorsalis
TAGTATAGTATGGCATAAAATGTCAAAAATAAATCATAGTATATTAAGGCAAAAAAAGGTCATAAAATCGTTACAGTATGCCAAGGAATGAGACAAAGTAATATAATTAGGCACAAAATGCCAAAAATATTTCATAGTAAATTAAGCCATAAAAGGTCATGAAAATGTTATAATATGGTCAGGCATGAGACAAAGTAATATAATGAGGCATAAAAAAGCCATTTAAGATCTTAGTATAGTATGGCATAAAAATGACAAAAAAACGTCATAGTATAGTATGGCATAAAATGTCAAAAATACATCATAGTATAATTAGGCATAAAATTTCAAAAATACATCAAAGCGTATTAAGGAATAAAACGTCATAAAAAAGTCATAGTATGTAACGGCATGAGACGAAATTATGTAATTAGCCATAAAAATGCCAAAAAAGATCTTAGTATAGAATTGCATGAAATGTCAAAAATACA
>NW_019464716.1:0-476 GCF_002814215.2 Seriola lalandi dorsalis
CAGTAACAGTCAGTGAACTGACCCCAGAGTCTCCAGTCGACAGTCTGGACTCTCCAGAAAACCACACAGACGCTTCACTCCTGAATCCTGCAGCTCGTTGAAGCTCAGGTCCAGGTGTTTCAGGTGGGAGGGGTTGGACTTCAGAGCTGAGGCCAGAGAAGAACAGCTGATCTCTGACAAACTGCAGTTCATCAATCTGAATAAAGAATAAAGGTGTGAGTTCAGAGACAAAGTTCCTTCTTGGAAGCTTCAGTGTTTCATCATCTGTTCAGAGCTGAAGAAGCTTTAGAAAGTAGAAGTTTAGAAAATGAAAGTCAAACACCTGAACCAACAGGAAGCAGGTTAAAAACAGTCACATACAAAGAGTGAAAACAGCTTCATTAATATCAATGACAACATGCTGCTGCTTCAATACAGACGTAGTGACTCCACCTCTTAAACTCTACCAGCTCCACCTGTGGCTCCATCTGTACAAA
>NW_019464717.1:0-439 GCF_002814215.2 Seriola lalandi dorsalis
GTTCAGTATCTGTTCCTGATTAAAGAAGAGGTTCCCCTTGAGTTGAGCCCTCGTCTGGATCAGGAGGAACCAGAGAACCCACCTCTTAAAGAGGAACAGGAGGAACTCCGGACCAGTCAGGAGGGAGAACAGCTTCAAAGGTTGGAGGAGGCTGATGGTGCCATGGTCCCACTCATTCCTGTCCATGTGAAGACTGAAGATGATGAAGAGAAACCTCAGTCTTCACAGCCTCATCCAAGCCGAACTGAAAGGAGCAGAGAGGCAGAGCCTCCGTCCAGCAGCTCAGCTCAGCAGATGGAAACAGAGGCTGATGGAGACGACTGTGGAAGATATAAACCAGACAGGAACTTAGATCCACATGGTCACCTTCAACCAGACACAGATGAAAAAGTATCAGAGTCTTCCAACACAGAAGACAGTGACATTGATTGGAAGGAAA
>NW_019464719.1:0-465 GCF_002814215.2 Seriola lalandi dorsalis
GCTCTGGGCCTGTAACCATGTTGTGGCTTTTAATAGACCCAAAGTATGATCTTCGGAAAACCTCAGACCCTTGTGGTGTTCTGAACGAGCCTGGGATGACAAAGTATTGTAGAAATCCGTTTGCGTGAGCGTGCAGAGAGTCGACTCCCAGATGCACTGTGTCAACAAGTTAGGGCACTAATTGATTTAAGATTGCCTAATTGTTCTCTGATTAAAGAGCGGTGCTGCTCAGTCTCTTTCTTCCTTTTGGTTTTGACTTTATTTATTTGGTTTTGGCGTGGAAACAGCTGGGCTCAATGTGGTGCTTGCTCCGTGCCCTCTGTGAATGTCTGCTGCAATTGCATGAGTTTATTTTCCTTCTGATGCGCCCTTTTCATGTCACGGCGAGATCTGAGAGGTAGCTACGCAGCGAGGAGTCAGCGACCATGGCGTCACAGAGAGGTCTGACATGTAACAGACAGGAGG
>NW_019464720.1:0-538 GCF_002814215.2 Seriola lalandi dorsalis
ATTTTACAAAGGAACACAATTACAATTAATATATCTGCTGGAATGGAAAAAAGGCTTTTTTTGATAAGATAAGATAAATTATTCCTTTATTAGTCCGACAGTGGGTAAATCTGCAGTATTACAGCAACAGAGTGACAGTACAAAGAAAGAAAACTGCAAATGACAATACCAAATACTTGTGCTATACTAACACTATAAAAAATAAATGATAAAATAATATAATGATATAATATGTACAAAAGTAGCAGATGGTAAGGTAAATTATTGCACATGGTGAATTATTTATATATAAATTATAAATTAATAATATTTATTGAAATATTAATCAGCCCAATAAATCACAAAACATAGACAACCGGAACAAAAATGTAACGAAATACATAAATAAATAGATGATAAATCTGAAAGAAAAACATCTTGTCAGCTATAAAAAATTGAAATTGTTCAAAAACCCTCCACAAGAATAGAAATGACTCCATGATAGTAATGAACTAGAAAATTCCAGGGAAATTTTGAGTGCCACGGGGGCTACTGCCGG
>NW_019464722.1:0-564 GCF_002814215.2 Seriola lalandi dorsalis
AGCTCGGTGTCAGTTAGATGTAGGACAGTTAGCTCGGTGTCAGTTAGCTCGGTGTCAGTTAGCTCGGTGTCAGATGTAGGACAGTTAGCTTGGTGTTAGTTAGCTTGGTGTCAGTTAGATGAAGGACAGTTAGCTTGGTGTCAGTTAGATGAAGGACAGTTAGCTTGGTGTCAGCTAGCTTGGTGTCAGTTAGCTCGGTGTCAGTTAGTTCGGTGTCAGTTAGATGTAGGACAGTTAGCTTGGTGTCAGTTAGCTCGGTGTCAGTTAAATGAAGGACAGTTAGCTCGGTGTCAGTTAGCTTGGTGTCAGATGTAGGACAGTTAGCTCGGTGTCAGTTAGTTCGGTGTCAGTTAGATGTAGGACAGTTAGCTTGGTGTCAGTTAGCTCGGTGTCAGTTAAATGAAGGACAGTTAGCTCGGTGTCAGTTAGATGTAGGACAGTTAGCTCGGTGTCAGTTAGCTCGGTGTCAGTTAGCTCGGTGTCAGATGTAGGACAGTTAGCTTGGTGTTAGTTAGCTTGGTGTCAGTTAGATGAAGGACAGTTAGCTTGGTGTCAGTTAGATGA
>NW_019464723.1:0-497 GCF_002814215.2 Seriola lalandi dorsalis
CCAGTGTGATAAGTTTCTATTGAATTCAGCATCACCACTTAGTTTTCCATCGCTATACTCAGCTGGTTTTATATTATGTTATCTTACTTGTTATTCAAACTAAATGTTATAAACATAAAGCATCAATTTAAACTTGTTGCCCTACATTTGAAACTAAACTGAATTTAGCATTTTCTCATGGCGCTGCAAGCAAATGCTTTTACACACAGTTTCTAGGTTCCTAAAAACAATGAAAACTGGTGAACTCTGTGAATTAAAGCTCCATCCAGTGTAAAGGTCTCTGTGCATGTGTAGTGTGATTATAGATCAGCTCTAGCTTCTATATTAATACTGTGAAAGTATCAAAGCCTCAGTCCACAGAGAAATGCACACAGCCTGTATTCAGAAACTGAGCCTTAAAACCAGCCGTCAGGACTTCTGGAACTTTGTGATGTCACAACGAAGCAGTCACCAAGCCCCGCCCACCTGGACCCACCATCCAAACCTTTACAGGATTT
>NW_019464724.1:0-472 GCF_002814215.2 Seriola lalandi dorsalis
TTGAATCATCACAATGACCCACAATGAGCTCTCACATGATTTAGTTGTAACATTGTGACAACAAAATAAAATATCTGACACAACTGACACAAACTGAACCACGGATGACCCACGGAAAATTTTAGTAGTAGACACAAAAAACTGTCATGGTAATTTGGTGGTATGACCATGGTCATACTAGTACTGCAACATCTAGTTACCAAATTATCATGCCACTGTCTATCACTGTCCTTCCGTGGTCCAACACGTTGTCCATGCCACAAGGGGGGGTGGGGGAGGGGTTTGTGTAGACTAGCTGTTACCTGGGACGCATGCCAAAGAACAGTTATGATGGCTAGTGTATGTTTGTGAACTAAATGGCACTGAAGCAAAACTGGCACCATGTGGACCTCCAGAAGAAAAAGGGTCTTTGTAGAGGAGTTAGACAAGACACTGGTTACACCTCCTGTGTCCACGGACATCATGATTCTAC
>NW_019464725.1:0-422 GCF_002814215.2 Seriola lalandi dorsalis
TATCTATCACAGGTCCCATATAGTCTAAGGGTGGATGTTTGATTATAGATCAGGTCTAGGTTCTATATTAATACTGTGAAAATATCAAAGCCTCAGTCCACAGAGAAATACACGCAGCCTGTATTCAGAAACTGAGCCTTAGAGCCAGCCATCAGGACCTCTGGAACTTTGTGATGTCACAACAAAGCGCTCACTAAACACCGCCCACCTGGACCCACCATCCAACCTCGCAGGATTTGGTTTCTGTGAGTGTTTACCTGAAATCTACTATATTTTTATTGGATCTCTCAGAAAACAGTTAGCAGTGATCAGAAGGTCAGTGAGCCAATCAGAGGAGAGGCTCAGAGCCCCCTCTCTTCTGATTGGCTCACTGACCTGTTGTTACTAGAGCTCCAGAGAGAAGCCTGAGAGAGGAGATGTAA
>NW_019464726.1:0-432 GCF_002814215.2 Seriola lalandi dorsalis
AACAGAGGGAGAGGTCATCTACGCCTGTCTCAACGACACTGCTGTGATGTCATGTGGTAAGAAAAACACAGAGAAACACACTCATCGTCACTGTGCTGTCGTCATGGTGAACCTGCACCTAAATCACAGCGTCATAACTCACCACGAAACGACCGACTGTCGGTTTGAAACTTTGGTTTTTCTTCAGACTCAATGAACCAGATACAAAGTGTTAAACAGTGATGACAGAGCCGAACCACGACCATGATTATTTTGATCAATATCGAGATCAGGGTCATTTAACAGGATTATTCATTAAGCATTTATTGAACTTTTAAAAACAATTCAACAGAAAAACAAATAAGAAAATAAATTAAAAAGTATATAGATAGATAGATAGATAGATAGATAGATAGATAGATAGATAGATAGATAGATAGATAGATAGATAGA
>NW_019464727.1:0-438 GCF_002814215.2 Seriola lalandi dorsalis
TGTGTTTCAGGCAGAAGCAGCAGATCCTGCAGCTCCATGCGCGGATCAGAGAGAATGAGCTCAGAGCACAGCAGGTCCTGCAGAGCCAGAGAAGCTGGTTTGACGATCCCCACATCCTAAATACCAAGGTAACACCAAGCTGCACCTCACTGATGAAGGAGCATATGCAAATTCATCATTTGATGGTCACATACCAAATATTTTCTTAATAAAAGCACAACTAGTACTGCACTGCTGATCACAGAATCCAGACCACTACTACAGTAACCATCTACAACACGTCACATAGAGTTAATAATAATAATAATACGTTTTATTTAAAGGCGCCTTTCTTGGCACTCAAGGACACCGTACACAGTTACACAAATTGAGATTAAAAACATATTAAGAATTAATTAACAACAATAAAAATGAAATATAAAAATAAAAACAATACAA
>NW_019464728.1:0-441 GCF_002814215.2 Seriola lalandi dorsalis
CTTTTTGATTGACAGCGAAATGAGCGAATTAGCGATCTTGAAGTATTAGCATCCACCGGAGCAGTTTTCAAGTGGTTCATTCCGTTGTTCGGAGTTGATCTGGAGACGTTACTGATCCTCAGCGACTTTGTCTTTGTTAAAAACGACTAGCGTTGTGTTTGGCGACTCTCTTCTGTCGCTCTGCGAATTTACATTTAAATAAACGGACACATTTTATGATGTAGGCCGAAAATGAGCTTCCCCTCATTATAAGACCAGCAGCCGCCACTGGTCTTTAGCCTCTTTGGCATATTTATTTGAGACAAAACAACCTCACATGTTGTCCTCAAAAATGCAGCGATGAACTCTGAACTTAATGACGCAGCATAAACCCCTGTTCTATAAACTTGCGCCACACTGTGGTGAACACAAAATACTGCACCTCAGTAAACAGCAGTACAA
>NW_019464729.1:0-411 GCF_002814215.2 Seriola lalandi dorsalis
CACACACACACACACACACACACACACACACACACACACACACACACACACACACACACACAGGACTACACCCTTATATAGTCAAGAAGAACTTGTTTGTTTTTGTTTCCGCAGGCTCGGGGTGGAGCTGGTGACATCACTGTAGGTAAGTGCATCACATTTAAATCTCAGCCAGATTCTGATTATTATGGACTGTCCATAATACATTTAAATAAATATGTATAATAAATAATACACTTCACACACTTCTATTGTTGGTCACAACTGTGGGTGAAATGTTCACACTGACTGTATTCAGTCACATCACACACACGTTTCCATGTTATCACTAATGACCAACGTGTGAGATAACTGCTGAAGAAACATCTGTGACTCACAGCAGCTGCTTCAGTTCTCTGTGGCAGATCCAGA
>NW_019464730.1:0-411 GCF_002814215.2 Seriola lalandi dorsalis
TCTGCTTTAAGGCACATTTTTGTGAATCGAACGTCCTCAGATCCACTGCCTTCTTTTTCATTGGGGCCACAGTGTCGAGTGTCGTACGCCGTGAGACTGTAGCACCATCGATAAGATTATCAACCTGTGTGGGCATAAAGTTGAGATAGCTGCCCTCCATTGTATTGATTTGGCCTTGGTGTATATGCGCTCTTACTGAGTGGTGAGGTCACCTTTTTTCTGGTTCTGCTCCTCGCTGTGAAAGTCGTTATCAACAGTATTTACTTTTGTTACTTTAGTTATTCTGAGCTCTGTTTGTCTCAGTCAGTAAAACAGACAAACAGACAAAACAACCCGATGGTAAAGCCACTAAAATGAAAAGCTTTGTGAAGCTGAGACAAATTAAAGGTGACTGCTAACAACACACAAACA
>NW_019464731.1:0-407 GCF_002814215.2 Seriola lalandi dorsalis
CCATAGGGTGATCTTTATCAGTGGTTGTAAATAGTTTCCCTGAGGCAGATGTTTAAATGACCACTCACCCTTAGCACCTAAATATCCACTAGTATAAATCATTAAACAGTTTTAACTTTAATAGTTTAAAATACTACAACAATGGGAAATGTAGGAATTAAGAGTTAAGAGTAATTAACATTCATTCAACTTAAAGCTAAAGTTAGAAACTAGATGACATTAGCCTCCATCAGTAGATATTTGACACAATCTAATTCAGAAACTCTGAAGGTAAGAAAGTAAAGTTATTAAACAAGCTACATAGTTAGCTACTGCTACTTGCATTTACCTACAGTACTGAGCAAAGCTGTGAGGATGGAGCCACTGATGGAGTGAGGCAGGCAGACGAGACGTTCAGCTAACATCAA
>NW_019464732.1:0-442 GCF_002814215.2 Seriola lalandi dorsalis
ACTTTTACTGTTTTTTAGCAACTACAGGAAGTACATTCACTGTGGTACTTTAACTACATTGAGTACCTTTACTCTGTACTTAGTAATTCTACCTAATGCCTGAATTTCAGTCAGGCAGAACAGGACAGTGATTCCTAATAATTAATTAAATGACTTTAATTAGTCGTCAAACACAACACGATAAACAGACAAATTAATTTATTTCATTTCTAGTTGTGTTTGATGCGAGTCTGGAGCAACAGCTCTGAGGTCAGTTTTTACTGTAGTCACACAGAAAAACAGTAGTTATTAGTCACTTTAGTGCCCCCTGCAGGTGAGACAGGACACTGCAGGTGAGAGAGGACACTGCAGGTGAGACAGGACACTGCAGGTGAGAGAGGACACTGCAGGTGAGACAGGACACTGCAGGTGAGAGAGGACACTGCAGGTGAGACAGGACACT
>NW_019464733.1:0-380 GCF_002814215.2 Seriola lalandi dorsalis
CTCTGCGGACATGCTGTGGAAACGCAGCAGGCTCATGGAAGAAGAAGAAGAAGAAGAAGAAGAAGAAGAAGAAGAAGAAACCAGGTGACCTCTGCCCCTCTCCTCTGTTGTTTTCCCCTTTTCCATCAACATCAGTGAACCTCTACAGCCCATCAGGAAGCGCTGGATCATCTCCCCGCCCTGTGCACACGCATGTAGCTGTGTGTGTGTGTGTGTGTGTGTATCAACACGTTTTTTTAAATATTATCTTTCACAAAAATTGTAGCCAGCTGTTTGGCAAATGATTTGTCTGCTCACTTGCAATACCTCCGTCGCCCACTAGTGGGCCCCGGCCCACAGGTCAGGAACCACTGTTCTATACAATATGTTTAAAGATCTCT
>NW_019464734.1:0-452 GCF_002814215.2 Seriola lalandi dorsalis
TTCAAAAACATAATAACCAATAAATAACATAACAAAACTATTTATAAAGCACTTTTATACTGAAACAAACCTACGTCTGTTCCTGTGTTCACGCTCTGCTGCTGCTTTTCTCTCATTCAGTCAGAATAAAAATATATTCATTTTCTTTCAGGGAGAGTAAGTCATAAAGTCTGCATGAACACACACACGCACACACACACACACGCACACACACACGCACACACACACACGCACACACGCACCCATGTACGCACGCACACTGTGATTCCATGTCTCTGAACAGTGACGTCTCTGCTGTGGACAGATCCCACTTTATCAAACACCTAAATACCACAGCCTCTTTCCCTGTTATGAAACACTTCCTGCTCATGCAGCAGCGCTGACCTCTGACCTCTTATCAGCTCAGCCTCTCTCTCATTGGTTATAAAACCAGCATTCAGAGACTGATGAAT
>NW_019464735.1:0-458 GCF_002814215.2 Seriola lalandi dorsalis
GACCATAAAGACCTTATGTAAAACAGCTGCTGTTTCATGCGGAAAACGTCTGGCCACGGTGATCTTTATTCATAACCCCAAATTTGATTGACAGGGGCATTCCTTAGCTCTGTGTCTGTGGAGAGTGTTTTGCTGGTTACTACTCAGGATTGGAATGTCGGTTGTAGTTTATGACTCTTATCTAGAGATGACAGAGGAAGAAAGGTTGGTGTTGTGTGTGAGTGTGTGTGTGTGTGCGTGAGAGAGAGAGAGACTGATAGAGAAGAGAGACTGTTGGCATGGTGAGCAGTGTTTTTTTTCTGCTGTTGTTGACTTTGAGTTTGAAGTTTTTGACTTCACACTTCTTAGAAAGGCTCATATTGAGACTGTAAGGATTTATACTAATTAATTAATTAATTAATTAATTAATTAATATATTCCCATACCATCTATGACCTGGCACCATGGATGTATGCCTG
>NW_019464736.1:0-497 GCF_002814215.2 Seriola lalandi dorsalis
AGTCAACATGCGAGGGAAGGACATTGAGGTGGTGCATACTTATAAATACCTAGGACAGTAAACTGGACTGGTCCCTGAACACGGATGCCATCTACCTGAACACACACAGCCGGCTCTTTTTCCTCAGGAAGCTCAGGTCCTTTGACATCTGCAGTGAAATGCTGCACATGTTTTATCAGTCAATGGTGGCCAGTGTACTTTTTTATGCTGTAGTCTGCTGGGGCAGCAGCACGAGAGACTGGATAAGCTGGTAAAATAGGCTGGGTCTGTACTTGGCAGGAGTTTGGACTCACTCAGGACTGTTGTGGAGAGATAAGGTTTATATCTCCATCTCCTAGCCTTTAGCTTAGCCCCGGCTCTGCATCCACGGTATGGCTTCTTCAGCTGAGTACACTATTTTCTCCATCGTCAGATGAAACAACGACGTACAAAAAAACATCAATCGACAACAAATATACTAATAAATACAAATATATTCCAAAAACTATGAGCTACGT
>NW_019464737.1:0-414 GCF_002814215.2 Seriola lalandi dorsalis
TATACAGTACAGGCCAAAAGTTTGGACACACCTTCTCATTCAATGCGTTTTCTTTATTTTCATGACTATTTACATTGTAGATTCTCACTGAAGGCATCAAAACTATGAATGAACACATGTGGAATTATTTACTTAACAAAAAAGTGTGAATTAACTCTTAACTCTTAAATAGGTCTTATAGTTTAGATTCCTCTAATTAGCCATCCTTTGCTTTTTTGATAGTGCTGCAAACCCTTGGTGTTCTCTCAATGAGCTTCATGAGGTAGTCACCTGAAATGGTTTTCACTTCACAGGTGTGCCTTGTCAGGGTTAATTAGTGGAATTTCTTGCCTTATTAATGGGGTTGGGACCATCAGTTGTGTTGTGCAGAAGTCAGGTTGATACACAACTGTTAGAATTCATATTATGGCAAGA
>NW_019464739.1:0-487 GCF_002814215.2 Seriola lalandi dorsalis
GCATAAAAAGTCAAAAAACGTCATAGTATAGTATGTTTTAAAACTTCAAAAAACGTCATAGTATTGTATGGATTTAAAAATCATAATATAGTATGGCATAAAAAGTCAAAAAAACGTCATAGTATAGTATGGCATGAAATTGTCAATAAACATCATTGTGTAGTATGGATTAAAACGTCATAGTATGACTTGAAATTGTCAAAAAACGTCATAGTATGGCATGGCATAAAACGTCATAGTATAGTATTGCATAAAACGTCAAAAAAACGTCATAGTATAGTATGGCATAAAAAGTCAAAAAACGTCATAGTATAGTATGGCATAAAATTGTTAAAAAACGTCATAGTATAGTATGGCATAAAAAGTCAAAAAAACGTCATATAATAGCATGGCATAAAATTGTCAAAAAACGTCATAGTATAATATGGCATAAAAAGTCAAAAAACGTCATAGTATAGTATGGCATAAAAAGTCAAAAAACGTCATA
>NW_019464740.1:0-452 GCF_002814215.2 Seriola lalandi dorsalis
GTGTGTGTGTGTGTGTGTGTGTGTGTGTGATGGATGTAGGTTCTCTTGGGTCGTTGCCCCTGGCAGCTCCTGGGTCACCTTGGCGATGGTCGCCAAGCAGCACCATCTGGTCGCCGAGGTGATACAACCGAGCGAGGTGTTTACAGTTCATGCTCTGCTGCTCTGAACACACACACACACACACACACACTCATGCTCATGGGTACAACGCGCTACAACGTGACGCCTGGTGTAAACAGAGAGTTCTGATTATAAAACAACAGACAACAACACGACCTGCTGACGCCTCAGAGGAGCGAGAATACTGATTCTAGATCAAAGACCATCAAACAGCTGATGGACTACAGGTCAACAGACCATGCCGCCACAGAAACAGGTCCTACTGTCTTCGCATTAAACTACCTCGAGGTCGTCAGACACTTTTTCATCTCGGCAACAAGTCGGCTGTGAGT
>NW_019464741.1:0-407 GCF_002814215.2 Seriola lalandi dorsalis
TGCTCTGTCCCTGTCCCTGGGACTGCGACTGAGCCTGCTGACCCGTCTGTCCCGCCTGCTGCTGCTGCTGCTGGGCTTGCTGATTTGCTGCTGCGGCTGCCTGAGCTTGCTGATTGGCTTGGGCGGCTGCATGGGCAGCATGAGCGGCGTGGGCTGCATTGGACTGCTGCACAGCTGCAGCCAGGAGCTGCGCCTGAGCCTGCTGCAGCAACAACTGCTGCTGTGCTGGCAACAGAGCTGTCAACTGGCGAAGAGAAAGAGATAAGAGGATGGGAGAGCAGAGGAAAGGAGAGGAGAGGAGAGGAGAGGAGAGGAGAGGAGAGGAGAGGAGAGGAGAGGAGAAAATATAGAAGGAAATGGGCAGGAGGAGACAAAGAAGGAAACAAAGTGTTCAAAAAGAAGCACAA
>NW_019464742.1:0-471 GCF_002814215.2 Seriola lalandi dorsalis
TTTGGCGTTGATTACAAAACTTAAGGAATTTAAAGTACATTATCAGCCAAAATGGCTTCTTTGTAATGATCCAGTCTTGTGCTAGAAAAGTTTCACCTTAGTTACTTTAGTTTATATCGCGTTTATATTCCCAGGTAAATTTTGTTTCATCAAATTGCTTCCAAATAATTGTCCCACAATTATAATAATAACGATAATAATAATAATAATAATAAAATGTGTAAAGTAAAATGTTGAACGCACGACTTTCAATTGCAGTACTTATGTTCTGTGTATTTCTTCCATCACAGGTGTTTGTTTACTTAAGACAGAATGCTATGAATAGATTCTTTTTTTTTACTATTGTATAATAACATAAGAATCACATATAAAGTATCTACACATCCATTCATTCATGGGTTGCCTGCAGCAAGGATTTCCTCACAGGGAGTAGTTTGACCGTCTCCCCCTTTCTCCCCCGCCCCCTCTCTC
>NW_019464744.1:0-407 GCF_002814215.2 Seriola lalandi dorsalis
TATTTAAATAACCCATTAAGGCAATACATAATATAATGAAATATTTTTTACAAAAAGTATCGAAAAGTATCGAAAAGTATCGAAATACATATTGGTATCGGTATCGAAACAGAAATTTGGTATCGTGACAACCCTAGTGTGTAGCAGTCCTGGTGTTGTATCCAGGTGATGGAATCAAGGTAGATACAGTGGACATTTGTGTGTTGTGCCGCACTTCTCAAATCGCGGGCTGCAGGTTTATCTGTCCCGCTGCCTTCAGGTGGCAGCAGGCAGAAGCTTTTCATACAGTTTGAAGTGACAACAAATAAAACATTGCTGCTTGTCTTGCGCCGCCTCCTTTGAATGAGCCTTCCACCTGTGGACTGTGCATGCTGCACTGGACAATGAAATAGAATACGTAGCATCTA
>NW_019464745.1:0-605 GCF_002814215.2 Seriola lalandi dorsalis
ATAAAAACATCATAGTATAGTAAGGCATAAAAAGTCATAAAAACGACATTGTATAGTAAGGCATAAAAAGTCATAGTATAAAAAGTCATAAAAAGTCATAGTATAGTAAGGCATAAAAAGTAAAAAAAACGTCATAGTATAGTAAGGCATAAAAAGTAAAAAAAAAACAACATAGTATAGTAAGGCATAAAAAGTCATAGTATAGTAAGGCATAAAAAGTCATGAAAACTTCATAGTATAGTAGGGCATAAAAAGTCATATTATAGTAAGGCATAAAAAGTCATTAAAAACATCATAGTATAGTAAGGCATAAAAAGTCAAAAAAAAGTCATAAAAACGACATAATATAGTAAGGAGCAAAAAGTCATAGTATAGTAAGGCATAAAAGTCATAAAAACATCATAGTATAGTAAGGCATAAAAAGTCATAAAAACGACATTGTATAGTAAGGCATAAAAAGTCATAGTATAGTAAGGCATAAAAAGTAAAAAAAAGTCATAGTATAGTAAGGCATAAAAAGTATTGAAAACGTCATAGTATAGTAAGGCATAAAAAGTCATAGTATAGTAAGGCAAAAAAAGTCATAAAAACGTCATAGTATAGTA
>NW_019464746.1:0-411 GCF_002814215.2 Seriola lalandi dorsalis
GCCGACGCTCTTCCCGCTGACGTAGACGGCCCCCGCCGTCATTCTGCTGTACAGTTTGATTCATCTTTAGTTCAAACCATAGAAGAGAAAAGAAAACCTCACTTTCTTAGCTTTTTGATTTCGGTTCATCAGGGTTTTCAGTCAGAACTAAATTAGAGGCTTGTGAACTGAAATCAAAAGACAAAGTTTTGGCAACCTGTAAAGGTCAAATCATATCAGTTTCTCCTTGCAACATTGCTGCAACAGTTTATTGTTTCAACATGACCCACATGCACAAAGGCAGGTCCATAAACCCCCAAATCTGGTGGGTTAGCATTATAGCCTTTTAAAGACTGAGTGAACACATAACCTGTCCTTTTTTTTTGTTGTTGTTGTCATAGGTTCACCCTGGAGCCTGGACCTGCACTCACT
>NW_019464747.1:0-386 GCF_002814215.2 Seriola lalandi dorsalis
TGAGATGTGAAGTAAAATCATGTTAGCTGGAACGCCATAAGGGATACGGTGAAGCCAGAAGACGAGCAGAGACTGCAGGAGGTGACTGGTCCCTGATGGTTTGACTTGACTAACAGGTGTCTCGGACTGTCTCTATCATTTAATTGTGGTGGTTGACTGCCATAGCCTCAGTCATCCCAGGCTTCTTCTTCAAGACAGCCCTGCTGAAAACTGTAGATTTGACATTTTCCCATAGGGATATGATCCTGACTGAAGGATTCATCATCAGGTTTTTGTCCACATTCAAAACGGACACATTTAGCACATATATATATATATGTATATATATATATATATACGTATATATATATATATATATATATATACATATATATATATATATACGT
>NW_019464748.1:0-347 GCF_002814215.2 Seriola lalandi dorsalis
AGTGTGTGCTGTACAGGTATGTAAAGTGAGGGTGTGCATAAGTAAAGTGGAGATGTGCATATGTAGGGTACAAAATTACAATGATGAGGTAGCGGGAATAAATACAGTGAGTGCTAGACAATGAGTAGAGACGGTTCAGAACAGTTCAGTGCAATTAGTACCTGGTACCAACTGCTGTATCCCCCGTAGCCAGTCTGTGCGCTCATGTCGGTGCCCATCATAGTTGGAGGGGGCGTGGTGATGGGGACATGCGGCATGGTAGGTGGGACTTGTGTGGACACGGCAACAGCAGAGCCGTCCTCACTTTTGCTCAGTTTCTCTGAGTCCTCGTCCCTGCAGATCAAACA
>NW_019464749.1:0-445 GCF_002814215.2 Seriola lalandi dorsalis
TGAAGAATCTGAGTAAGTGGACCTTTGATTGATTTCAGTCTCTGACGTTTGCTCTTCATCACAGACGAGCTGCTGTTTGTTTGTTGGTGTGTTGACGTGGAGAAGAGAAGAAGAAGAATGACTCCACAGCTCTTTCATTCTTTCATTCATACATCGTCTTTCTCTTGTTTCTGAAGGTTTTATTTGCTTTGTAAAGTGTCCTTGGGTGTTTAGAGAGGGGCTTATAAATACAATTTACTATTATTATTATTATAATTATTACTGTTATTATTATTATTATTGTTGTTATCATTAAAGTTCATCCAACAACAGACACTTGAGAATCCAGCTCAGTCCACAAGTAGATCTTTCCTGATGAGACACAAGTCAAATCAGACTGAAGTGTGTGTGTGTGTGTGTGTGTGTGTGTGTGTGTGTGTGTGTGTGTGTGTGTGTGTGTGTGTGT
>NW_019464750.1:0-473 GCF_002814215.2 Seriola lalandi dorsalis
CTTTTAAAGGGGAAAGAAAAATGAGTGAAGAGTGAAAATGATCATTTCATGGCAGCAACATTAAAGTGGAAAATCTTCTATGTTTCAGTGTGTGATTGGTCAAACTGAGACCTTCAGTCTCCAACATGCTGTTTGTGTTCAATCTTCAAATGTCTGCTGTTGAAGAAGAAGATGAAGCTCACTGTCAGCCTGCAGAGGGGATTCATTTCTTCTTTCAACTCTTTCTCTTTCTTCTTTCTTTCTTTCTCTTGAATTCTTTTCCCGTTCTGTCTTATAATATCATCTATTGTGTCTGTCATGTTTTTCTTCATGGTGTTTCCACTGATGAAATATTCAAAGCTCAGACTCCATCAAATGTTCTGCTGCATCATTTTATTCCCATTTCCCCAAAGTTCAGTGGCACATGTTTGGTGTCTTTGGAAACTCCCATTTCAAATAAAGTTGTGCTTTGAATGATGAGTGTGTAAAGACGA
>NW_019464751.1:0-459 GCF_002814215.2 Seriola lalandi dorsalis
TGATGCACGCTCTCCGAGGTGATCCACTGAGGCGCCCCAGGTCACCTTGGTTCTGTGAAAGCTGGGCCACTGTAGAAACTGGGATGTACCTGCTCAACCAATCACACTTACCCACTGCCCTTCACATGGACTGAGACCAAAATTATTATCTGTTAAGTCACTAACTGTGTTTCCATCACAGGTTTGCGCAAAATAGAAATTATTTTTTTAGCAAAGTCAACAAAACACAACATGGCGACAGATTTCTAGCATCTGGATTGAGACAAAACGAGCCAATAGGTCATCTGTGCAGCAGCTTATTATGACCCATAGTTAGGTTTTGTAGCTAGGCAACATCTTGTGGTCGTAGTAATGATGACAGGAGCAATGTGAAAATTGAACAAATAATTTACTTCAAATACAAAAATATGTTGCATAACATCAGTGAATTAAGTAGTGGTGCTGTGAGATCCATATTTA
>NW_019464752.1:0-401 GCF_002814215.2 Seriola lalandi dorsalis
ATGTCCCGCCCACAACACGATCTGATTGGTTAGACGTCACGAGTAATAGCCTATCACGCTGAAGGCTGCTCTGCACATAGACGGTCACATAGTAGAGCGGCTCCGGTTAACGAACTGAGCTATGTGTCCAACGAAAGACAGTAGACATAATGAAGTTGTACGTCGAAGGTAAGACAGCAGACATCGTGAAGTTGTAATAAACATCACAGTCCTCTACACTGAAGTTACAACAACACCACACTCTGACGAACAAGTTCTTCTGTTGGTCCAAGACACACCGGGCAAGAGAGAGAAAGAAGCTAGCGCTAACTGCTAAGCTAATGTAACTAGCTGATCTGAACAGTATGTAAACAACTGCTGAATTAGTGAAAGTCGCTAAACTGAGCAAAGAGCTCTGGGTG
>NW_019464753.1:0-469 GCF_002814215.2 Seriola lalandi dorsalis
TCTGAATTCCTCTGGTTACAATACTGTACATGAAAAATAAACGTACCCGTATTTATCTGCCAGCTCCTTGGCCTGTTTCTCCTGAACCTCCCGCTGGTCGGCCAGGTCTGCTTTGTTTCCTACCAACACAATATCTGGGTTCTCACAGTAGGCGTTGGCCTGTAGCTGGCCTGCAGTTGAGTACAAATAAACAACAACAGCAAACGAATGAGATATGCAACACTTTTGTTCTTCATTAATTAAAGATCTAAAACTCTTTCTGAGTGAGCGCTGCTGCTTTGTCACGTCACAGGTGTGGCACATCAAGTCACTGATTACACAGCATGATCACTGCACAGGTGTGTCCTGGGCTGATCACAATAAAAGGCCACTTTAAAAAATGTGCAGTTTTATTTTAAACTAGATTTCACATGACTTGGGCAACAGATGCATATTTTATTTTATTTTTTTTTTTTGGGGGGGGGGGTGT
>NW_019464754.1:0-494 GCF_002814215.2 Seriola lalandi dorsalis
AAAATATTATAATATTTAAGGTACAAAAGAAGCCAGCAGGAAAACGATGTATCAACTATTAGCTCAATAATAGTAAAGTGTTTGGGGGCTATAATGAAAAAAATCAACTATCATAGTGTTGACTACATGCAGAACATAGTCAAAACTACGAGTACACCAAAACGTTTTATCTATATCTCATTCAAATGTCATGAGTATGCAAAATGCTGCTGTAATCTTAAAGCGTCCACTCTTACGGGGGTGGGGGTGGGGGAGGGGCTTTCCACTGGATTTTGGAACCTGGCCACAGGGATTTGCTCCCATTCATCCTCAAGTGAGGTCAGGCACTGATGTTCGGCTTGGCTTTCAGCCATCGCTACAGTTCATCCTAAAGTTAACCATTAGGTTAAGAGCTCCCTTTCATGGAACTTATGATTCACATCATTTTCATACTCATCAAAGCATTCAATGACCATCATGCCCTATGGATGGGGCATTGTCATCCTCTTTCTCCA
>NW_019464755.1:0-362 GCF_002814215.2 Seriola lalandi dorsalis
TTTTTTTCTTTTTTTTTTTTTTTTAGCAAATATTTCCATAGACCTGAGTGCTGATAGTAATTGTGAATAAAGTGTTGTTTGACCATAAACATGACCCGACTTTTATTTTGACATTAGCTGTTGGTTTTCTTGTGTTCCTGTCCAGCAGGTGTCTCTGTCTGCTTGTCCACAGGTTAACGCCAGCGTTACACGGTTACTTACAGCTCACTGCGACTACAGTTGTGGAAAGACAGCAAGTTATAATGAAAGAGAGAGTTAAAGCTTTGAAACTGACTGAGTCAAATGAGAATACATTGCATAAATGAGCATATTATATCTCTGATATTCAAATATGGATCCAGTAATCAAAGCATCCCTCGTGC
>NW_019464756.1:0-467 GCF_002814215.2 Seriola lalandi dorsalis
CCTCGAGGTCCCATCATGGGGATGGAGGAGGGACTGAGGACAGAGAGGTCATGATCAATATTATAATAACAAGGTGCCTTTAATGTTGTAGTTGATAAAAATGTGGTTTTCTTTGGAGGAGATGTCTCTGCCCCTTCACCATTTATCCATCATCAGGGCATCAAAACTGGACACTGTTTAGATTAAATAACATCATTAAATTATTGTCCTGAACGAAAAGACAAGAAATTAGATCTTTACTGAATCATCAGGAAAATATGATCACCCCTGAGGAATGTGTTGATGTTAGTAAATGTCTCATTTCTCCATCATGTTGAATCTTTAGAGAAATCCTCTTACTGCTCTGCAGACAGTCAGCCAGCTCCTCCTGCTTCATTCTCCTCAGGAAGTTCACTGTGATCTTCACAAATGCCTCTCTGCTGCTCCTCTGCTCTTCATCCTCACCGTCCAACACCTCCTCATCCTCC
>NW_019464757.1:0-383 GCF_002814215.2 Seriola lalandi dorsalis
GTACTGCTTTGCTTTGAGCTACATGTTAACATTGGCATGGTAACATACTGAGGACTAGCAGGTAGTATTTCACTAATCTTTTCCTTATCAATGGCATGCTAATATTTGCGAATTAGCACTAAATATGAACATGTTGATCTAATTATGGCAGTAGATAAAATCAATTTAACTCTTTTCAAGACATTTCAGATCAGATTTTTGGTTTCCTACATCAACTGAAATAAGCCAAATTGTTAACAAGCCTTCAAAATGCACACACAGACATAAAAAACATATCTTAATGTAGTTAAGTAGAAGAAATTCCCAAAGTAGTAATTTATCCCTTCAAGGGTTTCCCATAGACAGCTAATGTAATATTGATCAGTTATGCAGGCCTCAGTACT
>NW_019464758.1:0-463 GCF_002814215.2 Seriola lalandi dorsalis
TCAAACCCTCTCGAAGAGATCATAGATTCTGTGCACTGATAACTCCTGATTGTCCACCAATGTTGTAAAAAAAATTAAGTGGGCTTTTGGATATTTTTTAAAATCAGCAAGGGAGAATGATTGTTTATTCACCAAAGAAGAAAGAATTCTGGCTGCTATGAAGAGAATATAAGTTTAGAAGACCCCACACACCTTGTTCTTTAGGCAGCGGTAATATATCTGTCTTGACCAACAGACCCCAGTCTGTTAGGCTAGGAAACCACACCTCCTCTACCCTCACCCTGAACACCGGCGTCCCTCAAGGCTGCGTGCTGAGTCCTCTCCTCTACTCCCTCTTCACCTACGACTGCACACCTGTACATGGTTCCAACTCCATCGTCAAGTTTGCAGACGACACAACGGTGATTGGCCTCATCAGAAACAACGATGAGTCAGCGTACAGAGAAGAGGTCCAGCATCTGGC
>NW_019464759.1:0-400 GCF_002814215.2 Seriola lalandi dorsalis
ATGATGATGATGATGATGATGATGAATGGAGAGCCAGGTGTCGCCTCCTGGAGCTGCGTCATGTTGAGCTGACCTCAGGTCTGTTTACTGGAGGACTAATAAGGCTCTGACCTCTGACCTCTGACCTATGAACCAGCCTGAGGTCAGAGAGGAGGGGGCAGGTCAGGGCATGAAGCTCAAACACTTTACCACATACACACACACACACACACACACACACACCTGGAGAACATCAGGTGTGTGTTGAGACTGTTTGTTATTTTTCCAGTCGATCAATCTGCAGGAAGGTCATTGAGTTCTGATCAGACCTGATCAATACTCCTGATCAACTGATAGAACAGCTGTCTGCAGGGGGGAGATAAAACTCACTGACCTCTAGCACACACACACACACACACAC
>NW_019464760.1:0-375 GCF_002814215.2 Seriola lalandi dorsalis
ATTCAGTTATTAAAGAGAAAAAGCTACACATTTTTTTCTTTTAAAATGTGTTTATGACACAGCAAATGCATATATGAAAAGGAAATACATATAACAATGTGTATTGCATTTTATTTCTTTGTGTTTATTTCATTTGTTTTTATTTAGGCATTTTAAATCTTTCATACTCTACAAAATTCATGCAATTGTGCAGACAAGCTGAGGGCAGAAAGAGCAGTGGTCTGAACTACAGGGCTACAAGGAAAATATTCCCCACCATTAATTGTGCCCAATGCTATTTTGAGCAAAAGGCACAGTGTAATTCTTTGGAAGGCCATGTTTGTTCGAGGAATGAGCTTCCAAAACACGATGCCACCTTAAATGCTTACATGCTAA
>NW_019464761.1:0-439 GCF_002814215.2 Seriola lalandi dorsalis
GGGTAGTAGCGGGGCTACAGTAGGAGCACATAAGAAAATTGTTAACATTTTTTAAATTCTGAGTCTTGGGATGGCACAAACACATGCAAAGTGGGATTTTTCAGAGTTGACAGCACTGCGTGAGCTGATACGCATGGCCGTTATCAGAATAGATGCAAAATTAAACCCCTTTCCTGAAGTTTATTAGGAACGACTAGCTAAATCTAATGCAGTCTAATACAACAGTCCTACAACTGTTTCAGAGAGGAGCTGATTCAACTATGATACTTCTGAAGGATGTAGTTTGTGGTTCATTATATAGGAGCTTGTTATTTGGCTTAATTTATATAAATGGGGTAGACAAAATGTAAGAAAATTTTAACATTAAAACCTTAATGACAGAAGGATTTAATGCAGGACTGTTGTTCAAGGCTGAATTAGGTCTTAGCCAACTGTACTT
>NW_019464762.1:0-735 GCF_002814215.2 Seriola lalandi dorsalis
TACTATACTATGACATTTTTTGACATTTTAATGCCTTACTATACTATGACATTTTTTGACATTTTAATGCCTTTTTTGACATTTTAATGCCTTACTATACTATGACATTTTTTTTTACATTTTTATGCCTCACTATACTATGACGTTTTTTGACATTTTGATGCCTTACTATACTATGATATTTTTCAACCTTTTTATGCCTTACTATACTATGACTTTTTTTGACATTTTAATGCCTTACTATATTATGATGTTTTTTATGCCTTACTATACTATGACATTTTTTGACATTTTTATGCCTTACTATACTATGACATTTTTTGACATTTTTATGCCTTACTATACTATGACATTTTTTGACATTTTTATGCCTTACTATACTATGACATTTTTTGACATTTTTATGCCTTACTATACTATGACATTTTTTGACATTTTTATGCCTTACTATACTATGACATTTTTTGACAATTTTATGCCTTACTATACTGTGACATTTTTTGACGTTTCTTATGTTTTACTATACTATGATGTTTTTATGCCTTGCTATACTATGACATTTTTTGACAATTTTATGCCTTACTATACTATGACATTTTTTGACATTTTTATGCCTTACTATACTATCACGTTTTTTATGCCTTACTATACTATGACATTTTTTGACATTTTTATGCCTTACTATACTATGACATTTTTTGACATTTTTATGCCTTACTATACTATGACTTTTTA
>NW_019464763.1:0-470 GCF_002814215.2 Seriola lalandi dorsalis
TTTTGTTTTGGGGGGGGGCAGGCAAGTCTTCCTCTTGTCTGTGCGATCCTTTGCCGTTTCCTTCCAGATCCTAATCTCTGAGATGCTTGATTAATGTTGCATCTACCACAGAAAGACAAGCCCAGTGGCGGTCGATCGCAGGGTGGTAACATGATTCTGTCACCCCCGCAACCTCCCTTACACATACATTTGCTTCTCTCGCTCTCTCTCTCTCTCTCTCTCTCTCCCTCTCCCTCTCTCTCTGTCTCACACACACACACACACACAAGCACTGTGAAGGGCCATCAGTTTCTATGAAAGATAATAGCCTTGCAGCTGGGAGCCAGCAGTCATGATGAGCCCCGCAATCATTAGAGGTTGAAGGTGAGATATTGGTTGGATAATCCATCCTGTGCTTGGAAGGTCAGAGGACTGGTATCCATTTAAGACGATCTCCATCTTAATCAAACATGGGTGTCATAAAAAAAAAA
>NW_019464764.1:0-579 GCF_002814215.2 Seriola lalandi dorsalis
CTGTCTGGGGCCACCTTGTGAAGGAAATTAAATAAAAATGGCCCATTAATCAGCAGTGCCAGGAACGCAGTCAAACATGGTGCAATATTTATGATAAGCTCATCTGGCTTGGACTCTATAGCAGAGTCCCTGGGGCCTGAATAAACCCACTCTCAAAAACAACAACTTGATCCAGTACACTATTTAAAGTGTCAACTTCCCCAAAAGAGGGCTGCAACAATGCATGACTCAAATGATCCAAAATGTTCTTGTTATTTTTTTTTTTCAGAGTTCATTTTAAATAACACAGGTTTGAATAAATCAATCATTTAATCTTTTTTTTTTTTTTTAATATTCTGATCACCCTGCCACCCTGGTGGTCAAAGGTCACTGTGGCCTGTGATCTTTGATCACACAAAACACATTTTTGGCCTCTTGAATGTGATATCTCAAGACTGCCTTGAGGCAATCTCTTCTGATTTGGCACAAACATTTACTTGGAGTCAAGGATGAACTGATTAGAATTGGGAGGCCAAAGGTCATGGTCACTGTGTCCTTACAAAACACGTTTTTATCTACAACTCACAAGTTCATATGGTA
>NW_019464765.1:0-411 GCF_002814215.2 Seriola lalandi dorsalis
GTACTGTTTTTTTGTATACTTAATAAAATCTATCTATACAACAGTTTTTATTCTCATACTGAAGAACTGGCCTCAGGTTACTTCTTCTATTGTTGGCAATGGTGGAATTGAAGATTTTCCTACAGTTGTAAGTCACTCTGGATGAGGGCATCCTTTTTCTGACTAATATCCGACAGCCCACACACTTTTTCAATACACTGATAAAACTGAAACTCTCTCCACGCACAAACTCAAAAATAAAAAATACTGTTTGTGTTTCCCAAAAGTGGCAGAGTTATGTTCACCAAAGCCTCAGCAGATCCCATGACTTTCTGATGGAGAGCATTCAATAAACTGATGTTGCCTGGCAACAAACACTGCTCCAGCCAGTTAAAGGAGTTATGGCAAATTCTGGTTGACCCCTCAGAGAGA
>NW_019464766.1:0-450 GCF_002814215.2 Seriola lalandi dorsalis
CTAGGATCTAGAGTACAGATCCACAGCTACACAACACTCTAACATCTGCATAACAATGAGTTTCATATCCATGCGCATTAACACTTCACAACAACGCAATTATGTAAAGATAGAATAAAAGTGGGCCAAACACAGAACCTGGGGAACCCCACTGAGTACAGCAAGCCAGTCTGAACCAGGGATGCTGATATGAATATTGACATATTGACATCCATGTCTATCTCTGTAATTGTTTTGCTGAGTTTTTGTTTGTTTGGTAAGAGAGTGTAACATTTTGCTAAGGGCAAATGTTGAAATAGGTCTTTTTACATTAGTATATGTTCCAGATTTGAGAAAGTTAGAGATTCTAATCAACAAAGTGCTTCATGAAACTGGCCTCAAAATGACATACTTACTCTCCCACTGTTTCCTTCCTCTCTCTCTCTTTTTCCCAGCTCCCTCCTTTTCCTC
>NW_019464767.1:0-411 GCF_002814215.2 Seriola lalandi dorsalis
GAGACACGGTGAGTCCGCAAACATCATCACACCCACAGCGACCGGCAGCTTCACCGACACTCACACCGACAAGTACACACTGACACCGGGCACAGGTCGGACAGCAGCCCGGCTGCAGAGCTCCACAGCCGGTCTCATTTCACCGCCCGGCTCCGAGTTGCCGGGGCTCTATTTTCATCACTGTGTGTGTGTGTGTGTGTGTGTGTGTGTGTGTGTGTGTGTGTGTTTGTACGTTCACGCAAGCTATTTTCTTGCGCGTTCACGTCAGTGCGCGTGCCCGACCCGTCCTTACTATGGAGCGGAGTCACTGATTACCATGATGTGAGGAGGTAATGAGAGTCTGTAGCTGCAGCTGATTGAAACGGAGAACAAAGCTGCAGGTCAGCTCTCTCTCTCTCTCTCTCTCTCTCT
>NW_019464768.1:0-404 GCF_002814215.2 Seriola lalandi dorsalis
GTTCCTACTGATGATGTAAAAACTAGATATAAAGTTTTTAAAAAGTTTCATTAATTTCCTGAATCAGCTGATCGACTGTAGTTTCTAACAGGAGGAACTATTTTCAGCAGCAAATTAATCCAAATTAATGGTGATGAAGGAACATGTGTGAGACTGATCCAAGGACCTGGTTCAGATCTGAAAATCACCAACTGAGACTTTATATAAAATATAAAACTCTTTAATCGACTTTTAACACTGTTGATTAGAAGATGAGACTGTCTGTGTGTGTCCGTCTGTGTGTCTGTGTGTGTCCGTCTGTGTGTGTGTGTGTGTGTGTCTGTCTGTGTGTGTGTGTGTGTGTGTGTGTCTGTGTGTGTCTGTGTGTGTGTGTGTGTGTGTGTGTGTGTGTGTGTGTGTGTGTG
>NW_019464769.1:0-414 GCF_002814215.2 Seriola lalandi dorsalis
AGGAATTGTCTGTAGACCTCTGAGACAGGATTGTATCGAGGCATTGATCTGGGAAGGGTACAAAAAAATTTCTGCAGCATTGAAGGTCCCGAAGAACACAGTGGTCTCCATCATTCGTAAATGGAAGAAGTTTGGAACCACCTGGACTCTTCCTAGAGCTGGCCGCCCAGCCAAACTGAGCAATCAGGGAAGAAGGGCCTCGGTCAGGGAGGTGACCAAGAACCAGATGGTCACTCTGACAGAGCTCCAGCGTTCCTCTGTGGAGATGGGAGAACCTTCCAGAAGGACAACCATCTCTGCAGCACTCCACCAATCAAGCCTTTATGGTAGAGTGGCCGGATGGAAGCCTCTACTCAGTAAAAGGCACATGACAGCCTGCTTGGAGTTTGCCAGAAGGCACCTAAAGGACTCTCA
>NW_019464770.1:0-476 GCF_002814215.2 Seriola lalandi dorsalis
ATAAGATAGATAGATAGATAGATAGATAGATAGATAGATAGATAGATAGATAGATAGATAGATAGATAGATAGATAGATAGATAGATAGATGATAGATGATAGATGATAGATAGATAGATAGATAGATAGATAGATAGATAGATAGATAGATAGATAGATAGATAGAGTCAAATTTAGTGGTAAGTAGGACCCAAATGCAGCCAACACATTGAGGACAGTGCAAACAGGTTTATTTGACACAAATTCCAGAGAACAACAGAGAGACAACAGGGATAAACAGAAAGACAACCGACAATGACAAAGGGGAGCACAAAGACTATATAGACAAAGGAGGCAAGGGTGATTGCACACAGGTGAAACACATTAGGGTGGGGCAGACAATCACCACACAAACAAGACCAAGACAGGAAGCAAAACACTGAGACACACAAGGAAACCTTATTACAAAATAAAACAGGAAGTGAGAAAGTCCAAA
>NW_019464771.1:0-635 GCF_002814215.2 Seriola lalandi dorsalis
TGCCATGCTATACTATGACGTTTTAATCCATAATATACTATGACGTTTTTTGACAACTTCAAGTCATACTATAATATGACGTTTTAATCCATACTATACAATGACGTTTATTGACAATTTCATGCCATACTATAATATGACGTTTTTTGACATTTTATGCCATACTATACAATGACGTTTTTTGACAATTTCATGCCATACTATACTATGACGTTTTTTGACTTTTTATGCCATACTATACTATGACGTTTTTTTGACAATTTTATGCCATACTATACTATGACGTTTTTTTGACTTCTTATGCAATGCTATAATATGACGTTTTAAAACATACGATTCTATGACGTTTTTTGACAATTTTATGCCATACTATACTATGACGTTTTTTGACTTCTTATGCCATGCTATACTATGACGTTTTTTTGACAATTTTATGCCATACTATACTATGACGTTTTTTGACTTTTTATGCCATGCTATAATATGACGTTTTAAAACATACGATACTATGACATTTTTTGACAATTTTATGCCATACTATACTATGACGTTTTTTGACTTTTTATGCCATGCTATACTATGACGTTTTTTTGACAATTTCAAGCCATACTATACTGTGACGTTTTATGCCATAC
>NW_019464772.1:0-534 GCF_002814215.2 Seriola lalandi dorsalis
TTTACCCTCGCTTTTAGCCTTCTCTCCCCCCTTCCTCCTCCTCCTCCTCCTCCTCCTCCTCCTCCTCCTCCTCTGTGTCTAGGCAGCCGTTTTGCTCCTTCGTCTCTTTCTCTCTTTGTGATTCCTAACTTTCTCTTTTGGAAACGTCTTTTGTGTCAAACCCACGGCTGCTGACTAACGCTGCCTTCTGCTTATTTGCCCCCATCCTTACCTCACACATCCTGCTCCAATTGTGTGTGTGTGTGTGTGTGTGTGTGTGACCATTACTATTGCAAACATAGACCTAGTTATAGTAAATCTGCACTAAACCTTTAGAGAGATGCTTCACCAAGTTTACAGAAAGACAAATCCTTATGGAACATTATTGTAACAGCATCAGACATGAAACACAATTAGGCAACTGTTGAGCACCATAGACACGATGTAGTTCGATAATAATGTGATATTTGAAGTGGAAAGTACCTTCTTTCTTTCTTTTTTTTTTTGTTTTTAAATCTCCCATTGGTGTCCACATCTGCAGCACCCAGTTTTTGT
>NW_019464773.1:0-349 GCF_002814215.2 Seriola lalandi dorsalis
TTTTTTTTTTTTAGGACCCATCATTTACTATGTAATGTGATCTTGCAGTTTCAGTATGTGGACATAAAATCAGTTGACGAGCATTTACTTGGTCCTTGTCGCGGCAGCCTGTGTCTCTCTCTCTCTCTCTCTCTCTCTCTCTCTCACTATCTCTATCACATTAAAGGCTAAAAAATTGCCCAAAAAAAACCTTCCAAAAAAAGAAATAGCTCATTATTTTCAAGGAAAATCTTTAAAAACAAACAAAAGCAACTACAAAAACCTCTCTTCGAACTCGGCCTTCATTTTGATCAACTACACACAAGTGTCTGTATCTTGCACAGTTGTGATGTTATCATGGTGACAAGCT
>NW_019464774.1:0-464 GCF_002814215.2 Seriola lalandi dorsalis
ACATGTGAGTGTGTATAATCACAGGCACACATGCTGGTGTCTGTAGCTGCAGTAGGGATAACCCCCCCCCCCCAGAATTAGTGCAGCAGATAACTTTAATAATTGTTCAAATGTGGATACAAGCGCCAAAGTGTGTATGTTCATCCCTCTGGGGCCATTACACACTTGAAATTTCAAGATGGCAGCCATTTGTTTATAATTCATTGTTAATCATTATTATTATTATGACACTATAATGAGCTGCTGGACTCCTGAACTTCCCTTAGTATCTGTCTGTTTATTTCTGACACAGAAAACAACATGAACATAAAACATATTTAACCAGTTTTACCCACAGGACAGATTTCAGTGATTCTGATGTGTAATTCTGTTTTAGACTCTGAAGACGTCGAAGTCACAATCTTACATTTCCTCACAGCTTCATTTGTGCAGTTTTCTAATACGTCAGCTGAAAAATTCTGCAC
>NW_019464775.1:0-459 GCF_002814215.2 Seriola lalandi dorsalis
TGTGTGTGTGTGTGTGTGTGTATCTTGACATATCATACAACACATACATATACATTATATTCAATTGGCAGACACTTTTATGGTGCAAAGCTATCTACAATAACTACATTCAAACTAGGGCTGGGGCGACGCGTCGACGTCATCGATTACGTCGACGCAAAAAATACGTCGACGCAAAAACTGTGCGTCGATGCGTCGTTTGAAAACAAACAATGGCGGCAGCAAGTAGCGGCAGTATCGATACCAGCGAGTCAGTTGACTCCGATCAATGTAGAACACGAACTCGTAGTTCAAAGGTATCGGACTATTGTTCCGTGAAAGGACGCAGTTCTGTCGTTTGTCGGCTGTAAAATGGAGATGGCTTATTATAAAAGCACGACGGCGACGCACCAGCACATCAAGAGGCGGGAACCAGGCGCAGCTTGTGTGGATGACAAACGTTTTCAACTTTTTACAATA
>NW_019464776.1:0-352 GCF_002814215.2 Seriola lalandi dorsalis
AATCGCGGTTAGCTTTTGACTTTAACACGTTAATGAGGTGTGTTCAGTTCATCAGCTCCAACATGTTGTTTACAGGTAAATGTCTTGTTCTGTGTTCAGTTGTTCTGAAAGAAACTCAGAGGAGTCGGTGGTTCAGTTTTTTCTTTCCGGTAAGTTCATTTTGTTTTAAGCCTTTTTCTTTGCTAGCCAAAATTAGCCTCCCTGTTAATATCACGGTTCAGGTGAAGATGCACCTTGCTAACCAAGCTAGCCAGCTAGCGATAGCTGATAACCTGTGTCAACCTGAGTTAGCCCGTGGAGGTGTTCAGTCAAAGCCCAATAAAAAGGTGAATTTAATCGACGTTAATCTAAC
>NW_019464777.1:0-1136 GCF_002814215.2 Seriola lalandi dorsalis
CATAGTATAGCATGGCATAAAAAATCATAAAAACGTCATAGTATAGTATGGCATAAAAAGTCACAAAAACGACATAGTATAGTAAGGCATAAAAAGTCATAAAAACGTCATAGTATAGTAAGGCATGTATAGTCATAGTATAGTAAGCCATAAAAAGTCATAGTATAGTATGGCATAAAAATGTAATAAAAACGTCATAGTATAGCATGGCATAAAAAATCATAAAAGTGACATAGTATAGTAAGGCATAAAAAGTCATAAAAACGTCATACTATAGTAAGGCATGAATAGTCATAGTATAGTAAGCCATAAAAAGTCATAGTATAGTATGGCATAAAAAGTCATAAAAACGTCATAGTATAGCATGGCATAAAAATGGCATAAAAACGTCATAGTATAGCATGGCATAAAAAATCATAAAAACGTCATAGTACATTAAGGCATAAAAAGTCATAGTATATTAAGGTATAAAAATGCATAAAAAGTCATACTATAGTAAGGCCTAAAAACATCATAGTATCGTAAGGCATAAAAATGTGAAATATTGTCATAGTATAGTAGGCCATAAAAATGAAAAAAAAAAAAAGTAACAGTTTAGGCAAAGAAGGGGTACTGAACCTGGATTCGAACCCCAATCCTGTCATTGCAAAGCAAGAGTCCTAACCACTACACCATATAGCCACTTGCTAATGCAAGGCCTAACAATGTCGAAAAACATCATAGTATAACATGGCGTAAAATGACATAGTATGGTAGGGCATAAAAAGTCATAAAAACGACATGGTATAGTAAGGCATAAAAAGTCATATTATAGTAAGGCATGAGAAGTCATAAAAACAACATATTATAGTAAGGCATAAAAAGTCACAAAAACGACATAGTATAGTAAGGCATAAAAAGTCATAAAAACGTCATAGTATAGTAAGGCATGTATAGTCATAGTATAGTAAGCCATAAAAAGTCATAGTATAGTATGGCATAAAAAGTCAAAAAAACGTCATAGTATAGCATGGCATAAAAATGGCATAAAAACGTCATAGTATAGCATGGCATAAAAAATCATAAAAACGTCATAGTATATTAAGGCATAAAAAGTCATAGTATATTAAGGTATAAAAATGCATAAAAAGTCATAC
>NW_019464778.1:0-416 GCF_002814215.2 Seriola lalandi dorsalis
CCAGGATTTTAACTTATATGGATGAAAAATAGGAATGGAGAGCACACAGGAGTGAGCTGGACTGGATTTATATTGTGATTTTATCTTTAGTGCTTCTCACTCACCGATTCACACACACACACACACACACACACACACACACACACACTCATACCGAGCGAACCACCAGGAGACACATGCAGTGTGACATGTAGCTTGAACCAAACAGTCAGTCAGCCAAGGTGCGCCGTGATTCTCTGCCAACGACAGATCTGTTTCCAGCTGGAAGCCTCGAGGTCAAACACCAGCTCCTCGCTGACGACAGAAACATGTTCATTACAGTTCCTGTGGGGAAAAACAATTCATCATCATGATCAAAAACCATCCAATATGACAGAGGGAAACAGTGAACAACACAGCTACAATCAGGTTTTACT
>NW_019464779.1:0-436 GCF_002814215.2 Seriola lalandi dorsalis
GTGTGTGTGTGTGTGTGTGTGTGTGTGTGTGTGTGTGTGTGTGTGTGTGTGTGTGTGGCTGTCACACAATAATAAAGCAGAGATCCTTCACCTCTGTCTCGGTAGTGAAGGTCGATATTTCATCATCATCCTCTTAAAGCTTCAATTTCCCTTCGAGTAGTCCTGATTTTTACCACTTATCCAGACCACTAGTCTCTGCTGGTCTCTGCTGGTCTCTGCTGGTCTCTGCTGGTCTCTGCTGGTCTCTGCTGGTTTCTGCTGGTCTCTGCTGGTCTCTGCTGGTTTCTGCTGGTCTCTGCTGGTCTCTGCTGGTCTCTGCTGGTCTCTGCTGGTCTCTGCTGGTCTCTGCTGGTTTCTGCTGGTCTCTGCTGGTCTCTGCTGGTTTCTGCTGGTCTCTGCTGGTCTCTGCTGGTCTCTGCTGGTCTCTGCTGGTCTC
>NW_019464780.1:0-609 GCF_002814215.2 Seriola lalandi dorsalis
GCCATACTATACTATGACGTTTTTTGTCAATTTTATGCCTTACTATACAATGTTATTTTTTGGCATTTTTATGACTTACTTTACTCTGTTGTTCTATGTCTTAGCACGCTATGTTGTTTTTATGACTTTTTATGCCTCAATAAACTATGATGTTTTTTTGACATTTTATGCCATACTATACTATGTTATTTTCTGGCTTTTTTATGACTTACTATACTCTGTTTTTGTATGCCTTAGCATACTATGTTGTTTTTATGACTTTTTATGCCTTAATATACTATGATGTTTTTTTGACGTTTTATGCCATACTATACTATGACGTTTTTTGTCAATTTTATGCCTTACCATACTATATCATTTTTTGGCATTTTTATGACTTACTATACTCTGTTGTTTTATGCCTTAGCATACTATGCTGTTTTTATGACTTTTTATGCCTTAATATAGTATGATGTTTTTTTGATGTTTTATGCCATACTATACTATGACGTTTTTTGTCAATTTTATGCCTTACTATACAATGTTATTTTTTGGCATTTTTATGACTTACTTTACTCTGTTGTTCTATGTCTTAGCACGCTATGTTGTTTTTATGACTTTTTATGCCTC
>NW_019464781.1:0-464 GCF_002814215.2 Seriola lalandi dorsalis
TCAACTCCTCCAAAGACATGTTGCTTTACCTCTTTTGGTTTTTCTCTCACTTCATAGGTGAGTTTGACAACAAATCAGTGTCTCAGTTAACCTGCTGTATCAATAAGATATTTGTTAATAACTTTATTTATTTTTTTGAAGTTAAAGATTTCCATTATATAAATAGAGCTTTTTGTGTTTAATGCATTTCAAAATGATCACTCATAAATTAAAAAGTCAAGAACCTCATTGAGTCTCTTGATGTCAGAATCTCTTGCAGACTAACTCACATGAATAACACTCATTTTGCAGCCATGGGCTCCATGAACAGCATAAAGCCAGAAAGTCCTGAAGAAGTTATTGAAGAGAGAAGAACCATCAGCCTGACCTGTAAATATGAGGGTGCTATCAGCAATATCCAGTGGTACCGACAATACCAGAGATCCAGACCAGAGTTCCTGCTCTACATCACAGAGGGAGGATTG
>NW_019464782.1:0-520 GCF_002814215.2 Seriola lalandi dorsalis
TATTTAAAGGCGCCTTTCTTGGCACTCAAGGACACCGTACACAGTTACACAAATTGAGATTAAAAACATATTAAGAATTAATTAACAACAATAAAAATGAAATATAAAAATAAAAACAATACAAAAGTGACAGTAGACAGTAGCAATGATGGTTGGAGTGGGACCAAAACAGCTCGCAACCAGCCGGGAGAAGTCGCTGGGCTGTTGCCATGTCTCGGCCAAACAAAGAAAGTCTAGCCCACGGTCTGCGATGATGTACTGGACGAGATGTCCCCCGCCCGTCAGCGAGCGGATGTCCAGCAGAGCGAAGCCGAGTGAGGTGCCGTCGCAGCCGGCGGTGGTGCCAGCCGACGAGGCCAGGCGGGTCAGCACACCGCGGTCGACAACCCGGCCGGTGGAGCACGGAGGGCGCCGAGAGCTGGACCAGATGGACCCCACCGCTGCCGACATGTCACAGTGGAAATTCCGGCGGGACCCTCGGCGAATGCATCTCCGGCGGGGCCGGAAGGCGACGTCCGGG
>NW_019464783.1:0-939 GCF_002814215.2 Seriola lalandi dorsalis
ATACAAATACATTACATCACATACAAATACATTACATCACATACAATTACTTACCTTAATTATCTATTAAAAATTACATAAATATAAATACATTACATTAATACAATTACTTACCTTACCTGTTAAAAAAAATACATTACTTACCTGTTAAAACACAAAACTTACCGGTTAAAATACAATACAAAAAAGACGATTGGGAAAATACAAAAGACGATTGGTAAAACAGAAATTTGAAAAAGACGAATGCAAATTATTTGGGAGCCTATAAAAGGCGAACGGCTGGTTCCAGCTCATTTCAACTCAGACCATTGAGGAGAACAGACCTAGGAGCTTTGCATAGCCATTCTTGCTAGCTAGCCATATAAGTTTTCTGTGTGCTTAGGCCTGATGAAGAGCCTTTTTGGCTTGAAACGTTGCCGCTAATAGCACACCTTCCTTAGTTCATTGTTTTATTTGATTTCATTTTATTTCTTTAGATAAATAAATAGATTAAAAACATTATTATTCATATATAGTTCATTATAATTATTAAAAATAAATAAATAGGACTCACAACATTTAAAATAACAACATGGAGGATGGGTGGCACGAGGTGCGTTATGGCAGACGCCGCCAACGCACCCGTGCTCCTCCTGGGGACTGGGGCTATGGGCGGGAAGGGTGGAAGGAGAGTGCACCCCCCTTCCCCCGTAGGAGAAGGGATCAGTTCCCCTATCCTAACCCTAACCCTAACCCTTACACTTACACTTACACTTACACTAACCCTGAATACTTACACTAACCCTAACCATTTCTGGGTGGCTGCCTAACCCTAACCTCACTGGTTGTGGCACCAGCACCCTCTGATTGGCCTACTCATGTTTGGTAAGGCAGGAGTTGGCCAATTAGAGAGTGCTGATGCCACAAGCAGTGAGCTTACCTGTGGAAGGAAAGTATCCT
>NW_019464784.1:0-336 GCF_002814215.2 Seriola lalandi dorsalis
ACACAACAAACATTGTCCAGTTCAATCAACTTCCTTGCCATCTCCTCCAAATTTGAACCCAACAAGCTTGACACTGATGGCATTTTAACAGAATGCTGTCAGATTGCATAGTTGTTTTTATTGCATCCACTGCTGGTATCTCTCAGGTTAGGTATGGTACTGCATGAATGGATGCAGATCTGTCTCACGCACTGCGCTGGCTGGGATGATGTGAAATGGGAACATATCGACCCCTGGGTGGCTCAGTATTGATGAGCGGATGGATTTCAGGAAGTGACCTTGGCTAACTCAGACGAGCACCTGACCAGAGCTCAGCTCGTTTTCCCACAGAGCTCA
>NW_019464786.1:0-506 GCF_002814215.2 Seriola lalandi dorsalis
AAAATAATGGCCTAAGTCATGTTTTGACAAAAATGTTTTTTTTTGCCTAAATCACCCCCTCATGATGCTGGCCACCTCTGGTAAAATCGCCTGAATCCTCAGTTGAGGGGAACATGCAATTCTACCCCCGGTTGTATAATGGCCTATGTCAAAAGTGTGACTCTTTTGTTGAGTTTTTTGTGTTTCCTGAAAAACCTGAAAAAATGACTTAGGCCATTATTTTAAGAGGGTGTCGATATATTATTTTCTGTCGCTTTTATCTTTTTCCTCTGTTGTTTGAAATGAGTAGAACTAAATAATCTTATTTAAATCAGATTATTCTTGTCTGTGGTTTCTATAGCATATGTTTTTTCCTAACACCAGAATAACGGCTCAGCAGTTAAACTGAGGAATGACTGTGTCTGAGGTCTTTACCACACTTTTATTAACATTGATCAAACTGGCAGGTGTTGTAGTGCTACATGATTTTGCTTAAGTGCCATTCCTATTACGTGTAGTTTTATTAT
>NW_019464787.1:0-385 GCF_002814215.2 Seriola lalandi dorsalis
TCTCTCTGAGAAAACCCAGGAGAGAACTGCCACTGGAAACTTGCCAGTTCGACTTCCAGTGACATCATCAGCGGAGGTCGAAGGTCACGGCGTCCAGACAGAACGCCGAACAAAGAGCCAGTTTCCCTCCTCTCCTTCATCCCTCTCTTGTTTTCATCTGAGTGCCCGACCCACGCCTTCCCAGCATCCTCTCTGTTCCTCCTCCTCTCTAACCTCTCCTTCTGTTCTCCTCACCTCCCTGCAGTCTGCTGGCAGCCTGCTGAGTGTGTGTGTGTGTGTGTTTCTGAGTGTGTGTGTGTGTGTGTTTCTGAGTGTGTTTATTTGACACGCATGGGTGCACCTCTTGGCTTCTGTCCTCCTCCAGGGCACATGAGCCTCTTACAGC
>NW_019464788.1:0-556 GCF_002814215.2 Seriola lalandi dorsalis
AACTTTGCTTCAGGATGCAACCAGGTTCACCACAATGATGTTCTGCTGTGATGGAGAAACACTGAGACAAGCAGCATTGACCTTCTTCCATCTGTTCTCCATGTTAAAGAAATGATCCTCTTCTGTTTGGATGTTGATCATCTTTCTCCAAGCTGGATTTGTCTCAATATCCCTTCTCCTCTTCTTCATGTTTTCCAGGTTCATCAGGAGAAATCACTGTGACTCAGACTCCTGGATCTCAGTCTGTTGTTCCAGGACAGACTGTCTCTATCAGATGTAAAGCCAGTTCAAGTGTTGGTAGTTGGCTCCACTGGTACCTTCAGAAACCTGGAGAAGTTCCTAACCTCCTGATTTATTTAGCTACAACCCGTCAGTCTGGAGTTCCAGATCGTTTTAGTGGAAGTGGATCAGGGACTGACTTCACTCTGACCATCAGTGGAGTTCAGGCTGAAGATTCAGGAGTTTACTACTGTCAGCAGGGTTACAGCTTCCCGTTCACACAGTGAAAAAGCGTCGTACAAAAACCTCCCTCAGCTGCAGAGGAACTGATCTGACT
>NW_019464789.1:0-623 GCF_002814215.2 Seriola lalandi dorsalis
ACAAAAAACTCAACAAAAGAGTCACACTTTTGACATAGGCCATTATACAACCGGGGGTAGAATTGCATGTTCCCCTCAACTGAGGATTCAGGCGATTTTACCAGAGGTGGCCAGCATCATGAGGGGGTGATTTAGGCAAAAAAAACATTTTTGTCAAAACATGACTTAGGCCATTATTTTAGGAAGGTGACGATATACATCTGTTTCAGTACTTTTCATTGAGATAACAGTATTATATAGCGATATATATATAAGGAAAGAGACCAAAATATTATTCAAAATACATTTTTAATATTTTGAATATTCAAAACATTGCGAACATGGGCAGTGCCAGTACCAGTTAACCTCCTGTTCTGATAACAAATGATAATAACAAAATTCAAGGAAAATTAAAAAAAAAATAGAACAGAACAAAGTGGATCAGTGCATGATCTTTGGTCTCTTCTGATAAAGACGTCAGAGCAGTCACGGCAGGATGAGTGAAGAGATGCTCGGACTGAGCCCGAGACACTGATTTGCAAACAGCGTGACATTTTTCTTCCTTCGTGCTCTCGGATGGTCTCGAGTTTCATCGTTTTATTGCCAACCACAAATTAATTGGTGCGCTGCTTTCTCCTCTATAC
>NW_019464790.1:0-342 GCF_002814215.2 Seriola lalandi dorsalis
TCACCTGACGTACAGGACCTGCTTCATCACGTCGTTTCATTCTGGGTTTAATCTTATAAACGTCTCTGATATGAAACCAGAACAGGGTCAGTGATGTCACCTCTCCACCCTCTTCTCTCCCTCCAGTCCGAGTCGTGGGTGGGCGACGAGGACGAGCCTCTGACGGGCTTCACCTGGCGGGGCGGCTGTGAGAGGGAGACCACGGGCATCCTGGCCTGGAGCGAGGTGTTCGTGGTGGAGAAACCAGACGGCTGCAAGGTCAGTCCACAGGCGGACGCCGCGTTCACGGCAGCGAATGTCTTTATCTCCTCTTTTTTAAAAAAAAAAAAAAAAAAATAACGT
>NW_019464791.1:0-458 GCF_002814215.2 Seriola lalandi dorsalis
CACCCCCTCATGATGCTGGCCACCTCTGGTAAAATCGCCTGAATCCTCAGTTGAGGGGAACATGCAATTCTACCCCCGGTTGTATAATGGCCTATGTCAAAAGTGTGACTCTTTTGTTGAGTTTTTTGTGTTTCCTGAAAAACCTGAAAAAATGACTTAGGCCATTATTTTAAGAGGGTGTCGATATGTAGTTTTATGCTACATGGTGTATGTTGTGTATGCGTGTGCATTGGTGAATTGTAGAAAAAGATGTAATCTGAGTGAATCTGTGTGCAAGTGTTTAGGTCCACAACCACTAAAAAATAATGAATGCTTAATGTACCTTTTACTTTTGAACATATCATAGTGTCAATGGTGGGCACAAGTTGACAAAAGAGTTATTTTTCCACAAAATTAAAATGCAATAGTAGTGTAAATCTTTTCAATATTTGGTGTTCCCCAAGTGTCTTTCCTTGGCC
>NW_019464792.1:0-525 GCF_002814215.2 Seriola lalandi dorsalis
AAAGATTTCGTGAGGGGATCTTTAAAAATCAGCATGTTTTTCACAGCTGCATATATCAAACTATTTATGAAACGGAAGTTAGCTTCTGATTCAGCAGTTAAGGGAAACTTAAATGGCACTGAGAGAAAAAGAAATAAAAGCAGAAGAATGTCAATTCCAAAACCATTGTACATACACTTGTCAAATCTGGGCAACGTTAACCAAGAGAAACTGACTGTTTCACGTTTGTGAATCCTTTAATTAATTAATTAATTAATTCATTTCTTTATTTATTTTTACCTGTCTAGCTGTGGTGATTTTTTTTTTTTTATCTAGACCTGGTCCATTGCAGTCTGCATGGCAATACAGCAGTGAAATTGGTCCTTTTTGTGTTTTGACAAATAGAATAAAGGTTTCACAAATCTGAAATCTTTTAAACAATAAATAAACTTTACTAGGCTAGCTATCTAAGCTAACGTTTTTAGCTTCATATACATTTAAATGACTCATACAAAACATCTATTCATGTTATTTATTCGTGTTTAT
>NW_019464793.1:0-509 GCF_002814215.2 Seriola lalandi dorsalis
CATGGAGACGATGGAACTTTTAGCTCCGAACGTCAGGACGTACAGGTGTAAACACAGCAGGGGCCTGCTGCTGTGTTTGTGGATGGGGCCCTGAGTTTGTTTTGACTCTTGAAGCTTGACTTATTTTATCTTCGAGCTGATACCGAATGATCTCGAACTTTCATGTTCAGAGTTAATGACAAAAACAACTTGTTGGAAAAATTGTGATACTTTATGACTAGATAAACATAATTATCCTAAAGAGGACGTTTTCACTCATCACAGGGTTTGTAGGTGACATGTTGGTGCCTTGATCACACTCAACTGCTTTTAGCTCGTTAGTGTGGCATTTTAATTGGCCTGTTTGTGTGCGCTCGCCCTGAGTCTCCTACATATCCCATGATTTGGAATCAATACACTTGGACACTAACTACAAACTTCTACCTACAAACTACTATTTTTGGTCTGCAAAGATTTTTAAGATTATTTTTATTACATGAAGGCCAAAAACTATAAGCTATTTATTACCT
>NW_019464794.1:0-463 GCF_002814215.2 Seriola lalandi dorsalis
TAGAAGAGACACAATATCTTTCTTATTTAGTCTCTCACACAGAGCACAGCCTCCGTCTGGATCCACAATAGTTAAGTCTTTAGTTACTTCAACTCCAGAACGTAACAGACTTTTATTAGAGGCAGGTCTTTATATCTAACTCCCTCTGTTTCACATGTAGAGTTTGTCATAGTCATTAGTACAAAGCCTTGTTACCAATGACTTCTCTCTCTCTCTCTCCCTCCCTCTCTCCTGCTCTCTCTGCTCAGTGTGTCTTATATTTAGTTATTCCTCTGTCTCCTTTAGTACACATAATGAATGTAGTTTATTTGCTGAGATGGAGATGAGGCTCAGTGTATTGGAAGTGTTCGTCCTCTCCCCTGCAGTTACAGAGCAGCCGGGAAACCAGAGCAGCTCAGTAGGCTGCGGATCGGAAATATCATCAGTCAGTCAGTGACATCTGTTGTTATATGGCTGGCCCTGT
>NW_019464795.1:0-483 GCF_002814215.2 Seriola lalandi dorsalis
TTTTTAGTCCACCACAGGAGTAAACGTCCAGGTGTACTTACAAACAAGTGCACTGTGGTGAAAATTGGTTTACCAATTTTACCTGAAGTAATATTAGACGTCCTCCAGTCACTAATAGCTAACACATAAGCCTTAGTATCAAGAGCCTGCTATTGTTGCTAACAATTCCAGTTGAGTTTATTCTGTAGGAAATGTAAGAACCTCAGTTCAGCATTTGAATACCACGTGTTCAATGCTATCTAGTAAAGCTGTCAGAATTGCTACTCCCTTTAACATTAAACACTGTGTGCCGACAGCCCTGTGTAACACAGAGAGCTTATACCTGGCTGTTACTGCCAAGCATTTCAGCCTGAGTAAGAAATAGAGCCTGAGATAGAGCCACAGCGTGCTATCAGCCCTGTGAAACCCAAGTTCTGCACCTAGCTGTTACTGCCTTGCATTACAGCCTGAGTCAACTTGAAGAGATAATCTTTGGACTGTTAC
>NW_019464796.1:0-410 GCF_002814215.2 Seriola lalandi dorsalis
CTGTATGCCCAGCTAATCAACATTTTAAATTGATTAAACATTTAATCAACTATCAATGTCAATCCATTGCATTCCATCTTGCATTAGTGGGAGAGAGACTAGATAAACATTGTCTTGTTTAAAAATGATATGCGCCTATGAAGAGCCAACACACACATACATTGTCTGGACTGGTCCGCACAGAAGTTGTTGGTGTGCGACTTTCATTTGTTGCACGCACATATGAACCAAGCGACAACCTCCAGGGCTGAAAAATGAAGCAAACACTCAAGTGCCAAAAAATGCAGTTCCTCTAATGACCACTTGAAGCTGGCTCCAACAGTGAGTCAATCCCCATAGACTCCCATGTTGAAACTTCCAACTTAAATAAACAAGTTTATGTTGCCTCAGCTAATTTTAGTCACTGAAAG
>NW_019464797.1:0-372 GCF_002814215.2 Seriola lalandi dorsalis
GTAGTTTTACAAATGTATTTTAGTCATGTAGCAGGTTTCCATGTTGAAGAACCTCCATAAAGTTTCTCTCTGTCGTGAATCTGATTGTGGTTTCTGCTGTGCTCCGTGTTACAGTGATACAGGGTCAGAGTAACTGGAGAGTGACTTACCCTCGAAAACACATCTGTGTCTCTAAAGGATCAACAGTGGAAATACACTCTGAGTACAGATACCCACCCAGAATAAATGGTCACTATACTACAGTTGAAGAAACATTGTGGTTCACTAAATGGATTAATGATGCTGTGGATCTGAGAACAGACTCAGACTACAGAGGTCGTGTGGAGTATAATTGTCGTACAGGGAACATCTGCACTCTGACAATCAGAGACC
>NW_019464798.1:0-536 GCF_002814215.2 Seriola lalandi dorsalis
CACTGTGCAGGTCTGTGTGATTATTTCAGCAAGGCAGTGGGAGCAGAGGGAGGCAGAGGAAGAGTGCAGGGATGTGTAGATGCTTCCTTGGAATTATTAGACTGTCATCGCTAGAAGCAGTTTGACAATGAATCACAGGTTCAAAGTAACTCAGGAGAAGGGACAAGACTGGCATGCTTTTTTATGTTTGAGTTGGTGTTCAGATCCTCTCATGCTTTCCAGGAACTGTCACTTTAGGCGGGGATAGGATGTTCCTACAACTTCATGATTGTAAATGTGTGTGTGTGTGTGTGTGTGTGTGTGTGTGTGTGTGTGTGTGTGTGTGTGTGCTCGCACAGAGGTCACAGGTTTTTATAAGGGTTAAGCAGTGTGAAAAGCAGCTTCATTGCATTTGATCCTCTCACTGCTTTCATTAGCCCTGTAATGGGGCAGGAGCAAGATAGAACCCCTGAGGCAAAACATGTTCCCGGCCAAACTGGAGGTGTGTGTGTGTGTGTGTGTGTGTGTGTGTGTGTGTGTGTGTGTGTGTGTGTGAC
>NW_019464799.1:0-432 GCF_002814215.2 Seriola lalandi dorsalis
TTAATCAGTTTGTCAGTTAACAGAAAATGAATCAATAACTATTACAACTACATGCTAGTAATTCCTCAGGGGTTAATGCAAAAGATTCACTTGTACTTGCTGCTTTTCTCTGTTTTCTATGACTGGATATTGAAACGTTGCACATGCATTCAGAAGAGGCGGTTCACCTGGCTTATGGGAAATTGTGATGGGTATGGACATTTTATCCACTAAACAATTAATCCGTTGAGCTAATGGATGGACTGAAAATTGCAAGTATAAAGATGTGCAGCCCTGTCCCCTGAACATTACGTTCATACAGTATATTACTAAACTATTTTCCCAACTATGACTGGCTGTTCATTATTCTAAAAGACAAACATTTCCTGCTGGGGTAAACGGAGCTGAGGGGTTGGATGCAGTTCCTCAGTCGGACATTTTTTTTTTTTTTTT
>NW_019464800.1:0-417 GCF_002814215.2 Seriola lalandi dorsalis
TGCCTTACTATACTATGCCACTTTTATGACTTTTAACGTGTTTCTATACAATGACTTTTTTTACCGTGCTATACTATGCCATTATTATGACTTTTTATGGCTTATTATACTATGCCATTTTTATGACATTTTATGCCTTACTATACCATGCCATTTCTTATGATTTTTATGCCTTACAATACTCTGACTTTTTATGCCTCACTATACTATGCCGTTTTTATGACTTTTAATGCCTTACTATACTATGCCGTTTTTATGACTTATTATGCCTTGCTATACTATGACTTTTTATGCCTTACTACACTATGCCGTTTTTATGACTTTTTATGCCTTACTACACTATGCCGTTTTTATGACTTTTTATGCCTTACTACACTATGTCGTTTTTATGACTTTTTATGCCTTACTATACTATGC
>NW_019464801.1:0-442 GCF_002814215.2 Seriola lalandi dorsalis
GCTGAGATAAAGCAGCTCAGAGGGGCGTTACTGAATAGAAATACACCATAATATTCTCTGGACAGATGTTAATATTAACAGCACACAATATTTTCAAAGTGATATTTTGGGGTTTCTCAGTTTACCTCACATTGAGTTCTCATCCCTTGTTCTCAGAGTCACAACGCAGCCACGTCTGAACGAACAAACATTGTCCAAACATTTACAACATCAAGTTAATGGAGATAAATCACACAGTATGGTTGAAAGAGCTCCTGGACCATTAACTAGAGATCGACCGATATGGTTTTTTCAGGGCCGATACCGATACCGATTATTAGTAGTCAAGGAGGCCGATAACCGATATTTGGAGCCGATATTTATTTGCAATAAAAGGGAAAATATTGGCGTGAAAATTTTGAATAATGGAAAAATTCCACTTAACTTTGTTCAAATGCCTTTA
>NW_019464802.1:0-478 GCF_002814215.2 Seriola lalandi dorsalis
ACGGCAAAGAAAAGAAGCGACAGGAGTAAATCTGGATGTGTCTTCCCGCCGCTGGAAAAGCTCCTGAGAGGAAAGAGATGCGGTTTGATGCCGAGCTCGCAACTTTCCTGTTAGCCTGGTGAGTAGCTTCAATGTTAGCTCTTTAGCTAACAGTATAATGAGTGCAGCGACCGACAAACATTTCAGGTGGTGATATTGACGTTGTCGACAGACGTTTTAGCGGTTAGTAGGATTGTGTCTGTTGGTCTCGGCTGTTGTCCAGTTAGTGACGTCAGTAACTTCAGGCTCATCTTGTAACTGACTGTAACGTGAGATTGTATGGAGCCAGTAGACCGAGTGAATACACGTTGATCGGTTCACCGTGTTGTAACCACTTTACATTACTGTTAGGAGATCAGCCATGACTGAAAGTGAACTAGGTCTTTACATTTCTCAGGAGATTTCATCATCCCTCTGTCTTCATCAGGACCTGAGCCAG
>NW_019464803.1:0-402 GCF_002814215.2 Seriola lalandi dorsalis
AACCACGTTCAACGGCAAAGAAAAGAAGCGACACGAGTAAATCTGGATGTGACTTTCCACCGCTGGAGAAGCTCCTGAGAGGAAAGAGATGCGGTTTGATGCCGAGCTCGCAACTTTCCTGTTAGCCTGGTGAGTAGCATGTTAGCTCTTTAGCTAAAAGTATGATAAGTTAAACGACTGAAACATTTCAGGTGGTGATATTGACGTTGTCGACAGACGTTTTAGCGGTTACTATTAGGGCTGGGGCGACGCGTCGACGTCATCGATTACGTCGACGCAAAAAATACGTCGACGCAAAAACTGTACGTCGATGCGTCGTTTGAAAACAAACAATGGCGGCAGCAAGTAGCTCGCAACTTTCCTGTTAGCCTGGTGAGTAGCATGTTAGCTCTTTAGCTAAAA
>NW_019464804.1:0-459 GCF_002814215.2 Seriola lalandi dorsalis
GACCCGAACAACACAAAGGTCATAATTTCAACCAGAGCATTTTAAAATTTAGTGAAAAAAAAAAAAGTATTTTATTTTGTTGAGGGAGAGGATTCTGACAAAGTCAAGAAGCCCTGAGGCAATAAACATAATTATGTGGTACTTTTATGCGTTTAAAACCTAAAAACGGGTCGGTGACGACCCGAACACAAGAGGAGGGTTAATGCAATGAGACAGTTCTGTGTGCCTTGCAAAACAATGAAGTCATGCTTTCGCGAGAGGCAGTCAGCACGAACGACAATGAAGGAGTCGAGGAAGTGTGGCTTAATTTCATCCAAAATGACGCCATCGCAACATGCAATGTCTGTGGCACTAAGATTTCAAGTAAGGGAGGAAACACCAGCAACATGCTGAAACATTTGTAGACGCAGCAAGGCATTAAATATCAGGAGTGGCATGTGTTTGATGCTGTACGCCGCT
>NW_019464805.1:0-588 GCF_002814215.2 Seriola lalandi dorsalis
TACATCAAGTATATTAAGGCATAAAAGGTCATAAGATCATCGCAGTATGGTCTGGCATGAGACGAAATAATATAATTAGCCATAAAAATGCCAAAATAGATCTTAGTATAGTATGGCAGAAAAATGACAAATTACGACATAGTATAGTATGGCATAAAATGTCAAAAATACATCATGGTATATTAATGCATCAAAGGTCATAAAATCGTCATAGTATGGTCAGGCATGAGATGAAATAATATAATTAGCCATAAAAATGCCAAAATAGATCTTAGTATAGTATGGCAGAAAATGTCGAAAATACATCATAGTATATTAAGGCTTCAAAGTTCATAAAAATGTTATAGTATGGTAAGGCATGATCCGAAACAATATAATGAGGCATAAAAATGTCAAAAAACTTCATAATATATTACGGCATTAAATGTCAAAAATATATCATAGTATATTAATGCATAAAAGGTCATAAAATCGTCATAGTATGGTCAGGCATGAGACGAAATACTATGATTAAGCATAAAAATGCCAAAATAGATCTTAGTATAGTATGGCAGAAAAATCACAAAAAACGACATAGGTGTGGCATAA
>NW_019464806.1:0-421 GCF_002814215.2 Seriola lalandi dorsalis
TGCCATACTATACTGTGTTGTTTTTTTCACTTTCAAGGATTTGCTCTACTATGACATCTTTATATCTTTTATATTATGACATTTTTTGATGTTTTTATACCTTATTACACTATGTCGTTTTTTCACTTTTTTCGCCATAGTATACTATGTCGTTTTTTTCACTTTTTTTTGCCATACTATACTGTGTTGTCTTTTTCACTTTCAAGGATTTGCTCTACTATGACATCTTTATATCTTTTATATTATGACATTTTTTGATGTTTTTATACCTTATTACAATATGTCGTTTTTTCACTTTTTTCGCCATAGTATACTATGTCGTTTTTTCCCTTTTTTCGCCATAGTATACTATGTCGTTTTTTCACTTTTTTCACCATATTATAACATGACACTTTAATACCTTATTATACTATGCCATATC
>NW_019464807.1:0-433 GCF_002814215.2 Seriola lalandi dorsalis
GGGGGGGGGCTGAGCTGTCCTGTAGAGGTGGGAAGGGGGATCAGGCAGGGCTGCCCTATCTCAGGACAGCTGTACAGTGTGGCCATCGAACCGCTCCTGTGCAGGCTCAGGAAGCGGCTGAGGGGTCTGTGTCTGCCTGGGCCGGCTCTCGGCCCCCCTGTGGTCGTATCAGCTTATGCAGACGACATTACCATCTTTGTCAAGGACCAGAAGGACATCGAGGAGCTTGAGGGCAGCCTAGCTCTGTACGAGAAAGCCTCTTCAGCAAGGGTGAACTGGGGGAAGAGCGAGGCATGTCTGGTGGGGGAGTGGAGCAGAGGGAACACTCCAGGCCTTCCTGGGAACCTGCAGTGGGGAAATACAGGGATGAAGGTCCTGGGGGTTCACTTAGGCAGTGAGGACAGGGAAAGGCAGAACTGGGAGGGAGTGCTGG
>NW_019464808.1:0-431 GCF_002814215.2 Seriola lalandi dorsalis
TCTAACGGTGGAAATGAAAGGGAGACTCGGACTCATCCGGACAAGAGGGATCGAGTCCTCTTGAGTCCACATCCAGATCACAACAACACCACAGCAAGTCCTCCAGACCGGGACTGAGGACAGACCACCACACACCTCCTACCTCTGTCTGTGTCCGGCTCGTCCAGCCGAGAGTTTCACGTCTTCTCGCCGTGTGTGCAACTGTGCTGTCTGTGTGTGTGTGTGTTTGTGTGTGTGTGTGTGTGTGTGTGTGTGTGTGTATGTGTGTGTGTGTGTAGCGCGGTCTCAGCAGTGGGAGGGGCTATGCGCCTCCGTCACACTGGCACAGATTTGAGTCGAACCGGAAACTGATGATCAGGTTTCACTGGAAACACGTCAACTTTATTCTTCACAGTTATAGAAAAGAGTTACAGTGTAAAAGAAACATTTTT
>NW_019464809.1:0-577 GCF_002814215.2 Seriola lalandi dorsalis
AGCCACAAAAACGTCATAGTGTAGTAAGGCATAAAAAGTCACAGTATCGTAAGGCATAAAAAGTCACAAAAACGTCATAGTGTAGTAAGGCATAAAAAGTCATTAAAATGATATAGTATAGTAAGGCATAAAAAGTCACAAAAACGTCATAGTACAGTAAGGCATAAAAAGTCATTAAAATGATATATAGTATAGTAAGGCATAAAAAGTCAAAAACGTCATAGTGTAGTAAGGTATAAAAAGTCACAAAAACGTCAGTGTAGTAAGGCATAAAAAGTCACAGTATAGTAAGGCATAAAAAGTCATAAAAACGTCATAGTGTAGTAAGGCATAAAAACGTCATGGTATAGTAAGGCATAAAAAGTCACAAAAACGTCAGTGTAGTAAGGCATAAAAAGTCACAGTATAGTAAGGCATAAAAAGTCACAAAAACGTCATAGTGTAGTAAGGCATAAAAAGTCACAGTACAGTAAGGCATAAAAAGTCACAAAAACGTCATAGTACAGTAAGGCATAAAAAGTCACAAAAACGTCATAGTATAGTAAGGCATAAAAACGTCATAGTATAGTAAGGCATA
>NW_019464810.1:0-436 GCF_002814215.2 Seriola lalandi dorsalis
TAAAAATGTCATAGTATAGTAAGGCATAAAAATGTCAAAAAAAAACATCATAGTATAATAAGGCATAAAAATTTAAAAAAAAAACGACATAGTATAGTAAGGCATAAAATTGTCAAAAAAAACACCATAGTATAGTAAGACATAAAAATTGTCAAAAAAGGTCATAGTATAGTAAGGCATAAAATTGTCAAAAAAAACACCATAGTATAGTAAGGCATAAAAATATTCAAAAAAAACACCATAGTATAGTAAGGCATAAAAAATGTCAAAAAAAGGTCATAGTATAGTAAGGCATAAAATTGTCAAAAAAAAGTCATAGTATAGTAAGGCATAAAAATTGGCAAAAAAACATCATAGTATAGTAAGCCATAAAATTGTTTAAAAAACGTCATAGTATAGTAAGGCATAAAATTGACAAAAAGAGGGCATAGTATAG
>NW_019464811.1:0-478 GCF_002814215.2 Seriola lalandi dorsalis
GTTTTCCTCTTCACCTTCCACCCGGTGGAGTTCAGCACATCCTCGCAGCTCATGGTGATGGTGTCGTACCTGAAGAACTGAGACCTGTCAGGGCTGACCCGAATACAGGCCGCTGGGAGGGGGAAGCAGAGAAGAGAGGAAGATGAGGAAGGAAGGAGTGCAGGGAAGAAATCAGGAAAACAACAAAAGGGAAGGAGCAGACAGCAAATAGTAGAAGTAGGAAAAGAAGTGTGAAAGCAGGAAAAGAATAACAACTACGGGGGAAGAAAGAGGGAAAAATATCTTAGAGATTAAAAAATATCAAGGAAAAAGCACAAAAAGAAAGAAATTGTGAGGGAGGCAGGAAAAGATGAGTAAAAAGAAAGAAAAATAGCTCAAGACGCAAGATGAAATGAAGAGAAAAATGCAAACAGTAAAGCCAAATGAGAAAATCAACAAGTGAAACACTGATCAGTGACAGTAAAATATCTGTCAACAA
>NW_019464812.1:0-456 GCF_002814215.2 Seriola lalandi dorsalis
CGTCAAAAAACGTCATGGTATACTATGGCATAAAATGTCAAAAAACGTCATAGTATACTATAGCATAAAATGTAAAAAAATGTCATTGTATACTACGGCATAAAAACGTCAAAAACGTCATAGTATAGCATGGCATAAAATGTGAAAAAACGTCATAGTATAGTAAGGCATAAAAACGTAAAAAAACTTCATAGTATTCTATGGCATAAAAATGGCAAAAAACGTCATAGTATAGTAAGGCATAAAAATGTGATCCTATATTGAGGCATAAAAACGTCAAAAAACGTCATATTACAGTAAGGCATAAAAATGTGATACTATATTAAGGCATAAAAACGTCAAAAAACGTCATAGTATACTATGGCATAAAATGTCAAAAAACGTCATAGTATACTATGGCATAAAAATGTGATCCTATATTAAGGCATAAAAACGTCAAAAAACGTCATAGTATAC
>NW_019464813.1:0-424 GCF_002814215.2 Seriola lalandi dorsalis
ATGCAAACAGACAAAACACAAACAACTTCAGAAACATCTTCAACACTTTGACAACAGCTGCAAATACTCACAGTACAACAGGAGAGGCGGGGGGGGTCACCTGGTACAGGTTGTACCATGAATGTGTTAGTCCTAACTGCAGCGGCGCAGGTTTGAGTCCAACACATGGCCCTCTGCTGCATATCATCCCCTCTTGCTCTCTCTCTCTCTGAACATGGCTGGGATGCTTTGTGACTTTTGAAGTTAAAGGCATCAAACAACAAGTATGTCTCAGCATGTCCACTGGAAACACTCTGTGTTGTGCTGTGAGTATTTGCAGCTCATGTGTTGTCAAAGTGATGAAGATGTTTCGAAGCTGCAGCATGTTTGTGAATTTGCTTGTGTTTTTATTTGTATTTGCAGCACATATAAAAAGGCAAAATTG
>NW_019464814.1:0-488 GCF_002814215.2 Seriola lalandi dorsalis
CACTGTTTTCATATTTAAGTATCAAATGACAGTGTGGAAGGTGATGAACCTGCAGCTGCCCTCTAGTTGTGGACAAGATCATCAAACCATCAATCAAGTTATTATTCTAAGCAGAGCATTTTTCTTCATGTCTGAAGGGGATGTTTAAGTTTAAAGTTGGACATACGTGGTTTTCACTGGACATTAATTATTATTATTATTAAAAACTAAATCTTTTATTTGGTCAAAATGAATATATTAAGTCTAAATTGATGGAATCGACCAGTGAAATAAGAAAAGTCTCATTAAGTAGAATGTAAAATGTTCCTCGTGGTGTTCATCAACCTCTCCTCAGGAGGGCGCCAACATCTCACAGCAGACAACTGTATCTGAGTCAGGTGCAGGGTTCACAATGTAAATATGACCAGTGATGCGTTCAGGTGCTTGTGGGAGTGAAGGTAATAACGGACTGACACAGTTAACTTCAGTCAGCGTTTACAGTATTTTAC
>NW_019464815.1:0-458 GCF_002814215.2 Seriola lalandi dorsalis
ATTTTTTTGGGCTTTTTATGCCTTTATTGGACAGGATAGTAGAGAGACAGGAAATGGGGAGGCAGAGAGAGGGGGAATGACATGCAGTAAAGGCCGTCCGATGCGGGACTCGAACCGGGGCCAGCTGCAGCGAGGACTGTAGCCTCTACACATGGAGCGCCTGCTTAGACCACTACGCCACACGACGCCCCTTCATACACAATCTTAATTATAATTTTTCAGCTGCATTTCAGTTTGTGTGGAAACCTGTTAATTATTTACTAAGAGACCTAAATATACATCGTCCTCAAACCGTTTATCAGCCTGAGAAATCTGCTTATCTACATGAAGCTGCAGCAGAAACAGCCGCTTCCAAATGTAGGCCACCAACAGGCTGTTTAAAAAACCAACCGGCTGTTAGAATCACCGACAGTGACACTTATATTGTTTGTTTTTTTCACAAACCACTGGAAACCCCC
>NW_019464816.1:0-388 GCF_002814215.2 Seriola lalandi dorsalis
CCCTTTTCTTCCCCTTCCCTTCTTCTGTCTCTTTCTCTCTCTACACACACACACACACACACACACACACACACACACATACACACAGATGAGGGGGTGAAGTGCAGAGAGGTCTTGTGGGTGCTCATCACACACACTTGACAGAAGCAGTGCTCTTGGCAAGGAGGAGCTACATGATATATGAAGATGGCCACTTTGAGCCCACCATCACACACACACACACACACTGCTCATCAGCGCCCTGCCCTACAACCAGCTCTTGAGACGCTGATGGTGACATATATGGAACGCATGCAGACTGAAGCCTGTTAAATATTCATGTCTCGTCTGTGTGCCTGTACATCGCCATGTGCATCACAGACAGTGTGTGTGTGTGTGTGTGTGTGTG
>NW_019464817.1:0-410 GCF_002814215.2 Seriola lalandi dorsalis
CACACACACACACACACACACACGCACACACTCTGTGTTATTGTTGTCTGGCTCATTCTAACTGTGACTAAGTGAAGAGTTGTCTTCATTTGTTTCACTCTGAACCACTAATGCTCCCAGTGCCGTAAGCTAGCACCATAGGTCACACATTAGTCTGACTGGCTCTGTGTGTGTGTGTGTGTGTGTGTGTGTGTGTGTGTGTGTGTGAAGGGGAAATGATGTTTGAAGCAGAGCAAAAGCTTTGCTGTTTTCCACTGTTCTCCTGTAGAATGCTGTAGAAGTGTTCGACTGTTTCAGTGATGCCACAGTTCATCATGTCACATGTGTTTTACGCCTTTTCATTCACCAGTTTGAGGAGCAGAGATGTGCAAAGAGTCACTCATGAAAAAATTATAGAATACAGCTGTTCA
>NW_019464818.1:0-417 GCF_002814215.2 Seriola lalandi dorsalis
GCCTTAAAACCAGCCGTCAGGACTTCTGGAACTTTGTGATGTCACAACAAAGCAGTCACCAAGCCCCGCCCACCTGGACCCACCATCCAAACCTTGCAGGATTTGGTTTCTCTGAGTGTTTTTACCTGAAATGTGCTTTATTTTTATTGGATCACTCAGAAAACAGTGAGCCAATCAGAAGAGAGGCACTGACACTGTTGTGTTCCACGTCACGCCTCTGACTCCTGAACGCCGGCGTGTTCTCTGAACTCACTCACTGGGCCGCCCGTGTTTGGCATCTCTATGTGAAAGTGGCGTGAATGTAAAATACTGGTCTTAAACCTGCGTACCTGAATATACGGCCAGGTGAAGCAGGTGTGTGTAACCCCGAGTACAGAAACCATGTTTCACAAGGTTTTGATGCTGTTACATAAAGCC
>NW_019464819.1:0-386 GCF_002814215.2 Seriola lalandi dorsalis
GAAAAAAGCAGAAAAATAAAAAATGAAAACTCGGAGAAAATCAGATGTTTTTAACCTTTAAAAAGAATTGACATGAAAATCTCCAGTAATTATAATAATATACAAATATGATAATATAGAAATGATCAGTATGAATCGATCATCAGGTGATTATTAGATGAAGCAAAGGCCAACTCATCAGAGGAGAAATAATCGATTGATATCAGAGGACTGATAATAGATCAGCTGATCTGGTCTGAAAGATCTTGAACCAACAGGAGTGAACCAGATCCAGGACCAGGACCAGGACCAGGACCAGGACCAGATCCAGGACGAGACCAGACCAGAAGCAGCAGCAGCAGCAGCGGCCCCTGCTGACACGGTGCCCCCCCCCCCCCCCCCCCCCC
>NW_019464820.1:0-397 GCF_002814215.2 Seriola lalandi dorsalis
CTTCATCAAGATCTCTATCAAAGAAGCAGCATCACCTCCAGACAGGAAGTGTTGCTGAAGCTCTACTCTGAGCAGCGGTCAGGCTCCAGGGTTTGAGTGACAGGGCTCTGTCCAGTCAGACCGGCCTCACAGCTCACTGAGCCCGCCTTCCTCCACTGGTCTGCAGGGAGGCTCAGGGTGCTGCTCCAGCTGTAGTGGCCGTCCCTCCCCAGGTCCTCCAGGCTGTTTGACACCCCTGAGGAGCTGCTGCTGCCCCCCACCTTCCAGCCCAGCCTCCAGGCTGAGGGGAAGCCTCCGCTGGCCACACACACCACTGTGGCACTGCCCTTCTGCAGCTCCTCTACGGAGGGGGGGAGGACGGTCAGGGTGGGCCGCACCACCCCCACTGGAGGAGAGA
>NW_019464821.1:0-396 GCF_002814215.2 Seriola lalandi dorsalis
TTAAGGCATGAAAATATAAAAAAACATCATAGTATTGTAAGGCATGAAACGTCATAGTATACTAAGGCATAAAAACATGAAAAAATTTCACACTATTTTAGAGCATAAAAATATGAAAAAACGTCATAGTATAATATGGCATAAAATGTCATAGTATAGTAAGGCATGAAAATTTCAAAAAACTTCATATTATATTAAGGCATAAAAATGTTGAAAAACGTTGTAGTATACTAAGCTATAAAAATGGCAAGAGACATCATGTCATAGTAAGGGATAAAATGTCATAGTATACTAAGGCATAAAAACATCACAAAATGTCAGAGTATTTTAAGGCATAAAAACATCCAAAAATGCCATAGTATTGTAAGGCATGAAACATCATAGTATACTAAGGCA
>NW_019464822.1:0-432 GCF_002814215.2 Seriola lalandi dorsalis
GGGATTGAGCTCCCCTCTACTACACTCAACACAGACACACTGAGGAATCAGAAGACCAAAACCAGACTCCAAATCCAGGATACGGAGGTTCAGTGAATGTGGTGTTGAAGGTGTGGAGGTGGATCAGTGAGTCAGAGGAGACTCTGTAGAAGGACAGAGTGCCAGCAGGACAGTCCACATACACTGCTACTCTGTCAGAGACAGAGGAGGAGGGTATGGATGTTTGTACGTTATTGTGCCAAACAGAATAACCATGCTCATCAGAGCAGTACAGACTGAAGGACTGATTATTCCTTCCAAACACGCAGTCGTTACGTTTTCCCCTCCTTCTGATTCTTCTGTAACTCACTGATATATAAACATCTCCTATCCACTCGACCTCCCAGTAACAGCGACCAGTCAGACCAGTTGTACACAGTAGCTGAGGCCAGT
>NW_019464823.1:0-643 GCF_002814215.2 Seriola lalandi dorsalis
CGTGAGGCATTTAGGGAACATCTGTAAATTTTAGTGTCTGCGAATAGTTTGAATGGGGGGGCCGCTGCCTGGAAGAAAAACCCACTGACTGGCACAAACTCTTTAGTGTGAACTGAACACTGACAGTTCAGGTTGTGAAGCAGGTGTCAGTGTAGTACAGCTCATGTTCATTAGTTTTATTCAGAACTTCATTGTTGTCATTGAAAAGGTGTTTAATAAATAAACCTGTGATTAAATTGTACTGAGTGTTTCTTCATATTTACCCTCATGATGAATCTAACAGTCACTTTGGTGAATTAGTGTTTTCATTGTTATTAAAATTGGTAAGTTCATAAGACAAATTAGAAAAGCACAAACTCTAGTATCTGTCTCTAGATCCTGTGTTGTCACTGTTGAAGGACGGACACATTTAAACATTTCTATCATGTTTGTTGTTGATTAAAGCAACATAGAAAGTCTTTGATTAATTACAGATTCAGGAAAAACTTCAGTGTGTTGTGATTTCTATACTGTGCTGCTGCTGCTGTTAAAATTCACACCAGACACGCTCCATAAAAACCATCAACAAAGCAAAGCTTCATAAGAAACTTTATTTAACATTAAAACTGCATTAATTTCAACAATTTACAATCAACTGTAACTG
>NW_019464824.1:0-350 GCF_002814215.2 Seriola lalandi dorsalis
GTCCTTTGACGTCTGCAGTGAAATGCTGCACATGTTTTATCAGTCAGTGGTGGCCAGTGTACTCTTTAATGCTTCAGTCTGCTGGGGCAGCAGCATGTCAGAAACAAACACAAAGAGACTGGACAAGCTGGTAAAAAAGGCTGGGTCTGTGCTTGGCAGGAGTCTGGACTCACTCAGGACTGTTGTGGAGAGACACATGCAATGTAAGATGGAGGCCATCTTGGACAATACCAAACCATCCTCTCCACAACATTCTGGCAGGACAGAGAAGCAGCTACAGCTGCAGCAAGCGTCTCATCTCACTGCGCTGCAGAACAGAGAGGTTCAGGAGATCCTTTGTTCCCACTGCC
>NW_019464825.1:0-448 GCF_002814215.2 Seriola lalandi dorsalis
GTGTGTGTGTGTGCACTGCAAAGAGCTTCCTTTTCCACAAATAAAAGGATTTCTTTGCGTGTTCCTCGACGTGTTCATGAGCAGTTCAGCGACGCTTCGGCTTGTTCAACAGGAAGTTTCCTGTCACACTGCGACCAGTTACAAATACAATAAAACACGTTGTAAATAAGAACAAAATGCAATAATTTCCCCCAAAATCAACAACCCTGACACAGAGAACTGTTTAAGAAGTTGTGATTCGTATCTTTCCGCCACTTCTTCTTCTTCTTCGCTTCTTTTGCATGATGCCATATTTGTCACCTATTGGAGGATATGTTAAACAACATGCAGATACATTCTAGGCGCCGTATCATTGATCTCAACGGACAGTATTGCAGACTTTTCTCATTGTCAACGAATCCCATGAAAAGCCCCGAACCGACAGCGACCGAGTCTCACTAACAAGTAG
>NW_019464826.1:0-391 GCF_002814215.2 Seriola lalandi dorsalis
ATAAAAAAATGTTTATATTTACAAAAGAAATAAATATGAAAATTAAAAGTTAGTAAAAAAACAGCAGCCAGTGTTATATATACAATGGTGTCACAGGAGAGGAGTATATAAAATTCATAAAATTAAATGGAGGGTGATTAAAAGGGAATAAAATAAACTCCACCGCACTGCATGAAGAATCTCCACATAAAAGAACCTGTAGGGAGAGATTCATAGACAGTTCAGGAGGTTGGTAAAAAAAGTTTTTACTGAAATGTAGATCAAAAAATGGAAATGGTTCCACTAATATTTTTCATTTAAGCCTGTGGGGTCTATTGTTTTTAATAAGTGGATCCATTTCCTCTCCGCTGCTCGTCGCTGTGCCGTGGTCCAACTCCTGTCGCTTTCCAGA
>NW_019464827.1:0-498 GCF_002814215.2 Seriola lalandi dorsalis
ACACACACACACACACACACACACACACACACACATGTTTAACTACATCTCTGTGTCTTAGGGACAGGAAGACAGGAAGTGATTGGAGGAGTTGTACTGAAGGGAAACTGTGTTACGTCACTGTTGTGCGTTGTCAGCATCGTAAGTGTCGCGGTGCTGCAGCGACGCCCCGACCGATCGTTCCAGCTGAAATCACAATATCTAGCAGAATAATCACAGAATGATTTCAGAGTTCGGAGTTTCTTTTGGTCGGAGATGAAATGTTCATGTTTTAAATGTGACGTAAAAAAGATCTTATTTATCTGCTGCCACTGAAAATAAAAGACCGGAGCAAAGATATGGGAATAAATAAAGGTAAATAAAAAATAAGGTGCCACTTCACAATAAGAGCATCAAGTTAATGCTTATTACTCATTAATCTGACTAATGAGTTACTATCATTTATAACTGGCAACAGGAGCTTTATTGTAACGTGTTGAAGCCATCGACATTTATTAA
>NW_019464828.1:0-372 GCF_002814215.2 Seriola lalandi dorsalis
CGTTTTTTCACATTTTTCCCACAATATACTATGTTTTTTTTTTCACTTTTAAGGCCTTTCTTTACTATGACATCTTCATAGCTTACTATACTGTGACGTTATTGATGGTTTTATGCCTCATTATGCTATGTCGTTTTTTCACTCTTTTTGCTACAATATATTATGTTGTTTTTTTCACTTTTACGGCCTTACTATACTATGACATCTTTATAGCTTACTATACTATGATGTTTTTGATGTTTTTATGACTTATTATACTATGTCGTTTTTTCACATTTTTCCCATGATATACTCTTTTGTTTTTTTCACTTTTAAGGCCTTTCTTTACTATGACATCTTCATAGCTTACTATACTGTGACGTTATTGATGGT
>NW_019464829.1:0-903 GCF_002814215.2 Seriola lalandi dorsalis
GTGTTAGGGCGCGGTGAGCTCTCTCCACTCGCAACTCAAAGGAGCCCTGGAGCTCCAAGCCCTCCCGCAGCACACGCTCGACATAACCCACCATCGATGGAGAGTCCTCCTCCGCTCCCTCTTTCACTCCGTGGATCCTGATGTTCTCTCTTCTGGAGCGACCCTCTAAATCCGTCAGCTTTGCATCCAGGTGTATCTGCAGTTTCAGCAGCTCCGTAACCGCATCTTCCGTCCCTTGTATCCGAGTTTCGGCCGTGTCGATCCTCTTTTCCGCCTCCTCTATTCTAGTGTTAGTTTTGTTTATTTCTTCACGGATCTCTTTCAGCTGCTGTCTGTTGTCCTTTCTAAACTCTCTTAGTTCTTTCAGTATAAGGCCCAGACCTGCTTCCTCCGCCTGCTCCTCGCCGTGGTCCGAGTCCGTATCCTCAGTTTCGTTGCTAGCTTGGAGCTGCTGGCTAACTTCGTCTCTCTCAATTAACTCCGACTGCATGAACTTTTTCGACTGATATTTAGGCATTCTCGAAACCCACCGTCCTAAATTCAACTGTACTCACGTTTTTTTTAAAACTTATTCGGGTTTTTGTGGGTAATTTTACTTCGAAATGTCGGGAGCAACTTTCCTATGCCGCCATCGCCTAGATCGTCAAACCGGAAGTCCTTCTGTATTATTTCTACATTGCTCTTGCACCAAGTTCGTATTATAAAGGTTAGAGTTATTTTCCCATTGAAATTTACCATCCAGCATCAGTGACAGTGTGAAACTAAGATAAATTACAACAGAAAATGAGTGGAAGATGAATGTGTTCTAGTGTGTTCAATGGATTATGCCCCTGCTGTCCAATGTGAAGTGATGATGAGACTGAGTGGAAGTAGCAAAGAAAGGAGGAGAATCCCCAACAGACA
>NW_019464830.1:0-442 GCF_002814215.2 Seriola lalandi dorsalis
ATGGTTTTTATATCTTCTGATGAAGACGACAATGATCGTTTCCTCAGTTTCTTCTTTTCAAAAATGTCCTTTTTAAAATGAAGCAAAGGACAGAGTGAGATAATAAAATCCAACAGTGGAGAAGCTTTTTTTAATTGTGTTGAGCTGCTGTAAATACATCCATGTATTATAATAGGAGCGTAAACTGTGTCTGGATATCGCCTTGTTCTGCATACTGTTAGTTACAGCTGTGCAGCACCAACATATTAAATGACGACATGAAAACAATGAGCGAGTGAGAGAAGCATCAGCTGAAGCGGCAGCTCCCCCTCGGCTTCACTGAGCTGCACTCTGAGTCTCAGCTCAGTTTATCAGTCTGGACCAGAGCAGCAGACAAACACAGTCAGAGAGCAGCTGGTGAACGTTGTGCAGCGTTTAGCAGCTTGAGTCGGGAGAGAGAGCG
>NW_019464832.1:0-416 GCF_002814215.2 Seriola lalandi dorsalis
CTTTGTGCGCCTAGATGTTTCTGGCTGACATTTATGAAGTAACATCAACACCTGCTGGTCTGCTGTGTTCACTGCATTCCTCCACTCAGTGAGTAACTGCACAAAGTCACATTTTTTTCAATCAATAAGGCAGATTTAGGGGTAATATCAACTCGCTTGCGCTGGGTTGTCTTTATAGTTTGCGAACGTTTGTATGGACTTGTATGTGAAATATGTTGAGACAAACAGATCTGAGAGCTGAATAGTGTAAACAGAGAGAGGTGTTTTTTTTTTTTTTGAGGCATGTGCGTCACGGTTGAACACATCCACATAAACTGACATAAAGAAAACTAGAAGAAGAACTTTCTAACAACTGTTGAAGACACACCTCTGCTGATGTATGAAATCTGTACCTATTCGACTATTGTGGTGTTGAT
>NW_019464833.1:0-352 GCF_002814215.2 Seriola lalandi dorsalis
CACACACACACACACACACACACACACGCACACACACACACACACACACACTGCTGGATGGAGAGGGAGGGGGAAGCAGATGGAGAGATGGATGGAGGCATGGATGGAGGCAGGGAGTAAATGGTGAGAGAATGGGAGGTTGGTAGGAGGAGAAGATGGATGGATAAGGAGGGAAATTAATAGATGGATTACCTACAAATTTGTACACTTTATTGCCTAAACAAACCATCAGTTTTCAGATTGATTCCCTTCCTTCCAGGCAGCCATTGCTTTCTGTTCATTTCTATGAAAATCAGCTCGCAGCGTCTCGAGGCCTGCTGAGGGATAATCCATCACAATAAAACATTTAATC
>NW_019464834.1:0-368 GCF_002814215.2 Seriola lalandi dorsalis
CCGTCACTCGTGCCAGGACTGAAGAATGGGAGGAGTTTTTCAGTGAAGGAGCAGCCAGTAAAGGAGTAGAGAAGAGCTGCTGTGTCCACGTCATAAAAGGAGACCAGACCTTCCTCGTAATCCACAAACACTCTCACCTTCTCTGGATGATCATTCAAAGAGAGAGGGACGGGCTGGTCGTCAAGTGCGAAGTACCCGTCTCTATTCCTCCGACACAGAGTCCAGTAGCCGATCTCGGGATTCAGTGTAATTTCTCCCTTCCTATTGACTGACTGTTTGGCCACGCCCAAAGTCCAGCCAATGTTCCCTTTAACCTGAACATCATAGTGAAACCTTCTACAGGAGAAACCCCGCTTTCCCAAAACACT
>NW_019464835.1:0-379 GCF_002814215.2 Seriola lalandi dorsalis
AGACTGTTTTAAATTAAATGTTGAGAGTAAAACCTGAATTTCTTCACCAACTGTAAATAATGAATGAAAAATACACAATTGTTCTGGCTGAAGCAAAATTCCACAACAACACAAAATGGTATCTGCTGCAGAAACACAAAACGAGTCATCAGCCGTAGAGTTGGAGGGAAATTAGTGATCTGTCTGAAACAGGTGCTGGCAAACAGAGAGAACTGATCAGTTCCCTAAAACACAGCAGAGGCATGTGATGTTAACAAGTCTCTTATATCAGGACTTTCTGTATGTCTGACTTTTACATCACTAATATGCACAGACACCTAGTGCATTTCAAATGCCGATTTCTGATCCATGTTTGCCTCATCTGTTCATGTTTCCATCT
>NW_019464836.1:0-372 GCF_002814215.2 Seriola lalandi dorsalis
CGATATCCTCCGGACGATCAACACTTCTGACAAGATGCGGTGCTACCAACAAAAATGTCTATTATCCTGCTGGAGGAACGGGCCCCAGGGTACGGAGGCCTCTTCGTCCTACTCCCCCTCTTCCCCACCACAGACGGTCGAGGATGAACCCCGGAGTCGATCTCCGTCTCCGGATCACTCTCCAGGTCCGCATGAACCACCTAGCGGCTCCTCCTCCTCTTCCGCCTCCTCATCCCCCTCCGGGTCGGATATAGAGGACCTCAACATCGACGACTCTCAGGTTCCAACCCTTCCACAATCCCCCTCACCTCCGTCCTACGGGTCGGACGAAGGTATCGAGGACTCTTCACGGTCCCCATCGCCTCAGTCCTA
>NW_019464837.1:0-367 GCF_002814215.2 Seriola lalandi dorsalis
TTCCTGTGTTACTGTAGAAATTAATGAATGAAGAGGACTGAGTTTCACCATGATCACCAACTTAGTTTGGTGCTGCATGCTAACATTTGCAAATTAGTACTATAAACCAAGTGCAGCTGAGGCTAATGGGAATGTCATTATTTTTGCAGCTATTTAGTCACAAACCAAAATACCAGCCAGAATGAAATTTTGACCAGAAGATGAAACGTTAAAGGCTCAACATCTATTAAAATCCATCCTGAGGCACAGGAATGTACCAAATGCAGTGTAGGGTTGCACGGTATACCGGTACCAGTATAGTACCGCGATACTAGAGTTTTGAAAACGGTACTATACCGGCATTTAAAAACAAACGGTACTTTTATTT
>NW_019464838.1:0-497 GCF_002814215.2 Seriola lalandi dorsalis
TGTGGGGTGGGGGAGTGTGGGGTGGGGGAGTGCTATGGTGAGGCTCAGAGGAAGAAGAAGAAGGATGGTGTGTTTGTTTTGTGGGAAATTAAAAAACCAAACACACTCAGCAGGTGTTTGTGTTTTCATTGACTCCTGGAAACACATTTCTGTTTCATGTCTTCTTCATAAGATCGTTTCATTTGTGTAAATGTCTCTTCACGTGTGTGTGTGTGTGTGTGTGTGTGTGTGTGTGTGTGTGTGTGTCTGTCTGTCTGTGTGTCTGTCTGTGTGTCTGTGTGCATGCAGGGTGATTTAATGTATTTACATATGAGTTTCACAGGATTAGTAATGTGCAGTTTGCAGTTTAAATCATATGTAGTATGTTATTATTGTTATCAAACAAATATATTTGAATTCCGATCACACAACAACCACAGAGATGAGTCTTCAGTTTAAATGTGAATATTCTGAAACATTTTAATATAAAACTAAACAATAATCTAGTTTAAATAAAT
>NW_019464839.1:0-498 GCF_002814215.2 Seriola lalandi dorsalis
GAGCTGATTCTTAACTAGCGAGACACTCAGAGAGCGCAGACCTCCGCACACGATAGTGTCAAACAACATAAACCAGACTCCAGAGGAAAGAATTCCCATTCACACATCTGTCCTAAAGCCGAATGCACTCCTCCCTGTGACCTATGACCCTTCACCTCACCAGGTCTGCTACTAATAAAGAGACAGGGGAAAACGTAACCTGTTTGGTACCTGATGTAGTTAATGTTAATGAATAGTTACTAGTAGTACATAGTTAGTTTTTTACAGTCTTTTCTTAACTAAATTTGAACTGAATTTAGATTATTAAACTTTATTTACAACATTAACACACACTAACACGTTAGCCGGGCCTGACACAAGGTCCGAGCCAGTGTGTGACCGTGTGACGCTGACTCTGCTTCTCCTCCACAGCTCCTTCATCTCTTACACTATGGCGGTGATTGCTGTGAACTTCGTGCTGCCTCTCTCCGTCATGTTTTACTGCTACTACAACGTGTC
>NW_019464840.1:0-466 GCF_002814215.2 Seriola lalandi dorsalis
TCTGTCATTATTAGTGCCATTAGGTTTATATGTTATTTAATTTAATGTTTTATGGTCATGGTGGAAGACGGATATGTGAGTTTATAGGTAAACTCTAGAACTATTCAAAAGTTCTATGGAAAATTACTCTCTTCCCCAAGTTTAAACAAAGGAGAAGACAGGTTATGCCCCTGAAAGATGCACCAGCCCCCAGGTGATAAAACTGTCGTGATCAATTCACACATAGCTAAGAAAAACTGGGGGAATCTAGTGAAGGCTAGCAAGCTAGAAGCTGAAAGCTCTGTAGTCCAGGCTTTTACCAACAGCCCGGCTCTTAGTGTCAGGCCTGGACTAGAATGAGGACTCAGATGCAGAGTGTCAATAAGGCAGTCTTTATTTAAATACTCCTACCTCGAGAGGGAGTGACAAATAAAACCAACTATGAAAAATTATGCTATTCAGGAAGAATCTAATAAACAAAAACCAC
>NW_019464841.1:0-385 GCF_002814215.2 Seriola lalandi dorsalis
CACACACACACACACACACACACACACACACACACACACACACACACACACACACACACACACAGTGAGTGTGATGTTACAGGTTGTATATTTATAGATTTGTGACTGAACTCACCGACTGTCGCCCACAGGACTGTTCTTCTTCCTCCTCCTCCTCCTCCTCCTCCTCCCTGTGTGATCTTAATGTTTCTCCCATTGGACTCATGTCTGCTCACTTTTACCCAGCATGCCAAGTGTTTTCCCGCCACAGACTGTGATGTCAAAGAACTTCCACTCTGCTGTCTGCTGGTTTTATGTAATGAGACGAACAGAGAAGATCATCACGTGAAGAACAAAAACAAATATCAGCTGTTCACTCACCTGTTTCCTGCAGGTGGACCTGAGC
>NW_019464842.1:0-388 GCF_002814215.2 Seriola lalandi dorsalis
CCTGATGGAGCAGACGCCATCAGCAGGGTTCATCCTCTGGAGACGTTTCACAGAAAACGTCATAGCAACTAGACATCTGACACAGCTGACAGAGAGAGGGTGCGTCCTCTGGGGAGCGGGACAGAGCTCAGTAAATATCATGAAGACCAGGTCCCGTATTCACAAACCATCTTAAGACTAAAAGCTTCTCCTCACTCGCAGATTCAGGAGAAACTCTGATGGTGTCAGTCCTGACTTCAGGACATTCACAAAGACACTGAGCGCTGACTGCAGATCAGTGTCTGGGAGCAGATATCAGACTCACTGACTGCAGATCTGACTGCAGATCAGTGTCTGGGAGCAGATATCAGACACTGACTGCAGATCAGTGTCTGGGAGCAGATATCAG
>NW_019464842.1:408-958 GCF_002814215.2 Seriola lalandi dorsalis
CCTGATGGAGCAGACGCCATCAGCAGGGTTCATCCTCTGGAGACGTTTCACAGAAAACGTCATAGCAACTAGACATCTGACACAGCTGACAGAGAGAGGGTGCGTCCTCTGGGGAGCGGGACAGAGCTCAGTAAATATCATGAAGACCAGGTCCCGTATTCACAAACCATCTTAAGACTAAAAGCTTCTCCTCACTCGCAGATTCAGGAGAAACTCTGATGGTGTCAGTCCCGACTTCAGGACATTCACAAAGACACTGAGCGCTGACTGCAGATCAGTGTCTGGGAGCAGATATCAGACACTGACTGCAGATCAGTGTCTGGGAGCAGATATCAGACACTGACTGCAGATCAGTGTCTGGGAGCAGATATCAGACTCACTGACTGCAGATCTGACTGCAGATCAGTGTCTGGGAGCAGATATCAGACTCACTGACTGCAGATCAGTGTCTGGGAGCAGATATCAGACTCACTGACAGCAGATCTGACTGCAGATCAGTGTCTGGGAGCAGATATCAGACTCACTGACTGCAGATCAGTGTCTGGGAGCA
>NW_019464843.1:0-481 GCF_002814215.2 Seriola lalandi dorsalis
CAGACACACACACACACTCACACACACTCAAACACACACTTAAACGCATTTTTCAGAGAGATAAAGTTTGCTGCGGAAAGCTATTAATCATAGGAAATCCAGATGAATACAAAGTTAGGGAGTCTAGTGATTAGTGATAAATTGCCTTGTATTTCCCCATAGGTGGTGTGTGTTTGTGTGTGTAGTGAGGAGTGCATCTTAGGTATCTGTGTGTGTGTATGTGTGTGTGTGTGCGTGTGCGTGTGCGTGCGTATGCGCGAGTGCGTCCGTGTGTTGGCTGATACAAGGGTGTAAAGCACTTGGGCTGAACCCTTGGGATATTAGAATGCGGCTGTGTGTGTGTCTGTGTGTGTAGGCATGTGTGTGTGTGTGTTTGTGTGTGCGTGCGTGCATGTGTGTGTGCGTGCATGTGTCACATATGGTCGCTCTCTCAAAAGGCCTGTCTCAACCACTCTCATCCCCTGTTACCACAACGATTAAT
>NW_019464844.1:0-452 GCF_002814215.2 Seriola lalandi dorsalis
CCATTCTGTTCAAAGGAATGCATTTTGCAAGTGTTGCTGTATATTGGGTCAACTTTAAATAAAGGGCTGATTTGTTCTAGCATTTGTAAGTGTAAGTGTATAATTTTTGGTTTTAATTCATATGTATTAGGTGATCCTGGATGAAACAAATGCAGTATAATGGAACAGGCCTGCAGTCCAGATTGAAACGTGAAGAGTGAAGTACACGCACCAAGCAGCAGGCACAAGTTCTCCAGGAATTTTCTAGTTTGACTTTAAAATTCCAATATATAACATTGTTTGTACATACAATGACAAATTTATGACACACCATTTTGTTTGTGTGATAATTTTACATCATGAAATGTATTTCCTATTCATGACATAGAAGTAAATACTCAAAAAAAAATTATTTTGTTGTGTTTATAATAAAAAGTTGGACTGAAATATATTTCCAGTCAGACAAGGGTCAT
>NW_019464845.1:0-381 GCF_002814215.2 Seriola lalandi dorsalis
TTGACGAGGAGTTATGAGACACACACACAGATGAGAACGGCCTGAGGGCTACACTTGTCCCAGATGCCTATTTAACCCCCCAATCCTGAGAGAGGGGGAGAGGAGAGGAGAGGAGAGGGGAGGAGAGGAGAGGAGAGGAGAGGGAACGAGGAGTAGAAAGAAGAAGGAAGCGAGGAAGGTGGCAAGAGGAGCAGAAACAAGGAGAGGAAACAAGAGGAGGGGAGGAAATGAGATGAGAGGACATTAGAGAACAGGAAAATGGAGAAGAAGCAAGTGGAGGAGAGAGGAGACAGGAGAGGAGAGGAAATGAGAGTAGAGGAGAGAAGGAGAAACAAGAGAAGAAGAAAGGAAACGAGAAGAGGACTCAAATTGAAAAGAGAA
>NW_019464846.1:0-409 GCF_002814215.2 Seriola lalandi dorsalis
TAACATTACAACACTGCTTATAACCTTCTATTTTCTGAGGGGTTGACTCAATATTTTATTGTATTTTGAAGCTGCTGTTCGTGGTGATGTTGTGTGAGAATGCAGTTTACTGAGAGGTGTTTCTATTACTAACCTATGTCACAATTTGGTGCAAATTTTTTTTCCAGATTCATTCAAGTATTACGGTTTTTTTTAAGATTTTCTGTGGGTAAACTTTCAGGTTTTTGGATTCATCCTGGGCAACCACACTGAAGTGTGTATCATGGGTTGGTTATTTTTATATTTGAATGTGCTTGTTATCTTAACATACATATGTTATATGTTATGTATATAGCTGTATACTTCTGTAAATGCTTTCTCTGCCCTGTCTATAAGTCGATGATATTGATTCAGTTTAATTCCTGGAATA
>NW_019464847.1:0-454 GCF_002814215.2 Seriola lalandi dorsalis
TGTTGTGTGATTTTTTTTTTTCGCTACATATAAATATTGATCAAGATAACTGTTTTCCTGACATGGTAAACTCTCTGAAGTGACTAATAATCATCCTCATTTTGAATCCCCACCGACAGCTGTTCAGTTTAGTATATTTTTGCATAAAGTAATTTATAATTGGAATAACGAATTAAAATACCAGTAAAGAAATAAAGTGCATTATGTTCTGTATGTAAAACTCAAGTTGTTGACTTGCAACGAGGAAGTGATCCAATCATCTTTTACAGCGTTCGATTGTCCAAATCAATCATTCGGACTAATAATTCATCTTTAATGACAACGTGTTTGTTTAATACTCATGCTTTTCATTTCTACGTCACGTGACTCACACAGCTGATCCTGTTTGTTCAGGACCAACTTAACGTCCTGTTTCCAGACGCGATGGTAAAATCCCACGTCTCCGACACTGATA
>NW_019464848.1:0-398 GCF_002814215.2 Seriola lalandi dorsalis
GTGTGATTTCCACTTCATTTCAGCACACAAAACAATACCAGCCTATAATGCCAACTTGAATCAAGCAAATAAACAGAAAACATATGATTTTTGTTTATTGAAAGTTAAGAGCATCGTAACAATTTAGACAGTTACACATTTCTGTTCTTCAGGCTCAGTGCTTCAGGAAATTCAATTTGAAATAAAATAATTGAAATTAGATTGAAGTGCCAAAATCTTTCATTTAAGTAAGTTTACATCAAAAACGACAGACTGTCTGATTTGAGATGTCTATATTTAGTGCCAAGTGCTGTAGCATTCAGGTATGTTGAAATTAGGACTTGGATTGTGACATGAACACTGTTTACAAGTGGGAAACTACTAATTATGGTAACTGTGATATGGAATGAATGCACTAC
>NW_019464849.1:0-409 GCF_002814215.2 Seriola lalandi dorsalis
GGTTCAAGGTCAGGAAACAAACTTTGCTGAAAATCTTTGTGCTGCCATGAAAATAAGGCCCAGAATGTTAATTTGGTGAGTTTTCCCACCCATACGCAAATGTAATATATGTAAATATACTGAATTTCTATATATGAAATATACATTTTTATTTAAATGTGCATATATGTAAAAAAAATTACATAGGAAACCTATTAGAAATTGGAACAATTTCATATATTGACATATATATCTAGCCTATACAAATATATACATTAATGTATGTTTGCTTATATGTTAGGCAGATGTTACATAAATATATATCCATCCCGCAGCCTGTCAGTATATGTTGATATAATATAGCCTCCAGTAGGGTCCAAAAGTCTGAGACCACTTTCCCAGAATGTGAAGATACATGTTTAAAATTTAT
>NW_019464850.1:0-450 GCF_002814215.2 Seriola lalandi dorsalis
TTATGTCTTACTATACTATGACTTTTTATGCCATACTATACTTTGACTTTCTTATGACTTTTCATGCCTTACTATACTATGACTTTTTTATGACTTTTTATGACTTTTAAGCTTTGCTATACTATGACTTTTCATGCCTTACTATACTATGACTTTTCATGCCTTACTATACTATGATGATTTTATGACTTTTCATGCCTTACTATACTATGACGTTTTTATCACTTTTTATGCCTTACTATACCATGACTTTTTTTATGACTTTTTATGACTTTTCATGCCTTACTATACTATGACGTTTTTATGACTTTTTATGCCTTACTATACTATGACTTTTTTTATGACTTTTTATGACTTTTTATGCCTTACTATACTATGACGTTTTTATGACTTTTTATGCCTTACTATACTATGACTTTTCATGCCTTACTATACTGTGACTTTTCATGC
>NW_019464851.1:0-476 GCF_002814215.2 Seriola lalandi dorsalis
TCTGGCTTACTTTATTATGTCGTTTTATTCCTTACCATACTTTGACATTTTTATGACTTTTTATGCCTTACTATATTATGACGTTTTTTGGCAATTTTATGCCTTACTATACTATGCTAGTTGATGCCTTACCATACTATGACCTTTTGATGACCTTTTATGCCCTAATATAATATAATGTTTTTTGACATTTTTATGCCATACTATACTATGACGTTTTTTGACACTTTTATGGCATTACGTTTTTTGTCTTTTTTATAGGTTACTTTATGATGTCGTTTTATTCCTTACCATACTATGACGTTTTTATGACTTTTTATGCCTTAATTTACTATGATGTTTTTTTGACGTTTTATGCCATACTATACTATGACGTTTTTTGACATTTTTATGCCTTACTATATTATGACGTTTTTTGGCAATTTTATGCCTTACTATACTATGTTAGTTGATGCCTCACAATACTATGACGTTTT
>NW_019464852.1:0-477 GCF_002814215.2 Seriola lalandi dorsalis
AAAAAGTCTCTGTAATTGTTCTGGTGAAGTGATTAAATATTTCACCTCTTCCTCCTCTATCAGACAGTGTCTGTCCTTACCTGAGAGTTTCCAGTGCACAGTGTGGACTCTTCAGTCCGGCAGACAAAACCTTCACTCCTGAATCCCGCAGGTTGTTGTTACTCAGGTCCAGGTGTCTCAGACTAGAGGACTGGGAGCTGAGGACTGAGGACAGAGCTTCACAGCTTCTCTTTGAGAGGTTACAGCCACTCAGACTGAAGAAGAATTTAAGGAAAAAACACTAAAATATTCAATATTTAAAGTAAATAACAGGTCAGAGTTATGAATACAAAACAGCTAAACACTAACCTGAGAGTTTCCAGTGCACAGTGTGGACTCTTCAGTCCACCAGACAACATCTTGAACCCTGAATCCTGCAGGTCGTTGTTACTCAGGTCCAGGTGTCTCAGACTAGAGGACTGGGAGCTGAGGACTGAG
>NW_019464853.1:0-489 GCF_002814215.2 Seriola lalandi dorsalis
AGAACAGAAATACACAGGGCTAAAAATAAAAGCCCTATCCCAGTTTCATAGTTTTGCATTCACTTAGAACCAATCCTTAAATTGTCAATTTCCCTATGGGAGTTCTACATTGTTAGCTAGACTAAATAATTTCATCACAACGCGCTAATGCTAACCGTTATGTCAGCGGGACTACAGTCATTTCATCACAACGCGCTAATGCTAACCGTTATGTTAGCGGGACTACAGTCATTTCATCACAACGCGCTAATGCTAACCGTTATGCTAGCGGGACTACAGTCATTTCATCACAACGCGCTAATGCTAACCGTTATGCTAGCGGGACTACAGTCATTTCATCACAACGCGCTAATGCTAACCGTTATGCTAGCGGGACTACAGTCATTTCATCACAACGCGCTAATGCTAACCGTTATGCTAGCGGGACTACAGTCATTTCATCACAACGCGCTAATGCTAACCGTTATGCTAGCGGGACTACAGTCATTT
>NW_019464854.1:0-462 GCF_002814215.2 Seriola lalandi dorsalis
CTGGTGCCACTATACTTGTGAGCATCTGTATTGACTATTGCCTGGATTTATTTTGCTTACAACTTGATTTAAAATTATAGTTAATTGAAATTTCAACCATAACTCTAAATCCTAATCTGTCACTTTACAGATGTGAGAGCTGGCCTCACTTTCAAGAACTAACTTGATAATACACATATGCACACTCACACACCCACACCCACACACACACACACACACACACACACAAACACACACACATTCACAGACAGTTTTCTTTGCTTGTAGAAGTACTGTATGGGACATACGCTTTTTCTTTTGCTGTCTGCATGAGTTTTGCACTGACAATACACTGAACATGCCTATATATGTGTGTGTGTGTGTGTGTGTGTGTGTGTGTGTGTGTGTGTGTGTGTGTGTGTAAGAGTGTCCGGTTCACAGAGAGACCTGCAGGAAGAAAAAAAAAAAAAAAAAACCCTCTGG
>NW_019464855.1:0-395 GCF_002814215.2 Seriola lalandi dorsalis
TATCGTAAGGTATAAAATGTCATATTATCATGAGGCAAAAATGTCATCCTATAGTAAGGCATAAAATGTTAAGGTATAAAAACTCATAGTATAGTAAGGTACAAAATGTCATATTATCATGAGGCAAAAATGTCATCCTATAATAAGGCATAAAATGTCATTGTAAAGTAAAGCATAAAAAGTCATAGCAAGTAAGGCATAAAATTTCATATTATCGTGTGGCATAAAATGTCATAGTATAGTAAGGCATAAAATGTCATATTATAGTAAGGCATAAAATGTCATAGTATAGTAAGGCATAAAATGTCATTATCGTAAGGCATAAAAAGTCATAGTATAGTAAGGCATAAAAAGTCATAGTATAGTAAGGCATAAAAAGTCATAGTATAGTAAGG
>NW_019464856.1:0-705 GCF_002814215.2 Seriola lalandi dorsalis
AAAAACGTCATAGTATAGTAAGGCATAATACGTCATAGTATACTAAGGTGTAAAAATGTCAGAAAACATCATAATATAGTAAGGGATAATATGTCATAGTATAGTAAGGCATAAAAATCTAAAAAATGTCATAGTATAGTAAGACATAAAAACATTAAAAAAACGTCATAGTATAGTAAGGCATAATATGTCACAGTATAGTAAGGCATAAAAACATCAAAAAACGTTGTAATATAATAAGGCTTAAAAAAGTCATAAAACGTCATAGTATAGTAAGGCATAATACGTCATTGTATACTAAGGTGTAAAAATGTCAAAAAACGTCATAGTATAGTAAGGCATAATACGTCATAGTATAGTAAGGCATAAAAACATCAAAAAATTTCATAGTATATTAAGGCATAAAAACATCAAAAAACGTCATAGTATAGTAAGGCATAATACGTCATAGTATACTAAGGCATAAAAACATCAAAAAAAGTTGTAATATAATAAGGCTTAAAAAATTTATAAAACGTCATAATATAGTAAGACATAATATGTCATAGTATACTAAGGCATAAAAATCTAAAAAATGTCATAGTATAGTAAGGCATAAAAACGTCAAAAAACGTCATAGTATAGTAAGGCACAATATGTCATAGTATAGTAAGGCATAAAAACATCAAAAAATGTCATAGTATATTAAGGCATAAAAACATCAAA
>NW_019464857.1:0-449 GCF_002814215.2 Seriola lalandi dorsalis
TCCAATGAATAATCTCGGCTATTAGTGCCCCAAGTATGACTAAGCAAATGTTTAATATCATCAATCAACCAGACAACTATTACAAATAATTTAGAGTGGAAAGTTAATATCAGTGAGTCAGGAACAGGCTGAAGCCGCAGCAGTCCACAGCTGCTAAGTCACGACTGCAAAGGCCTTTGGGATTTGCAAACTTTTTCCTCACTCTTCTTTTTTTATCATAGTTTTTTTTTTATTACACTATGATTATCTTCTCATAGAGCTGATTTTTAAATCAAAATGTGCATTAAATATTAATTTATTTATTTATTCATAGTAATGTCATCCCCCATGTTATTCTCTTTATCATATTATTACAGGTTATTGTTTTTGCACTTATGATGTTTTTCATTTCATTGACGTCATTTTAATAGGTACAGTTTGTCTTACACTGGTTGTGTTTTTTGGGGGAT
>NW_019464858.1:0-449 GCF_002814215.2 Seriola lalandi dorsalis
TAGAGAGAGACAGGAAATGGGGAGGCAGAGAGAGGGGGAATGACATGCAGCAAAGGGCTGTCCGAAGCGGGACAAACTGCAGCGAGGACTGTAGCCTCTGCACATGGGGTGGATGCTCAACCAACTGAGCTACTCGACGCCCAAATCATTAGCACTTTTAATGTTGTCGTTAACATGCGGGTGGTGGTCAGATGGTGGTCAGATGGTGATCAGGTAATGGTGAGGTGGTGGACAGGTGTTGGTGGTCAGATAGTTGTCAGGTGGTGGACAGGTTGTGGTCAAATGGTGGTCAAGTGATGGTCAGGTTGTTGACAGGTGGTGGTGGTCAGATGGCGGACAGGTAGTGGTATGGTAGTGGACAGGTGGTGGTGGTCATGTAGTGGTCAGGTGGTGGACAAGTAGTTGTCACGTGGTGATCAGAGGGTGGACAGGTGGTGGACAGGTGGTGG
>NW_019464859.1:0-860 GCF_002814215.2 Seriola lalandi dorsalis
CAAATACACACAATAGCCTAAAACACTGTAGCCTAGCTTATGTGGTGTTAGCCATTTAGCCAATTAAGTCTTTACTAGCTTAATTAAACCATCCAACATTTCTCCATAAAACAACCAAAAACAGCATGAATTTGACTTTAAACAATTCAACACTTATAACACAACAAATACTGCAACACTCACAGACATATGCGATCCATATCCACCAAGGACAGAGAAGTGATGAACTGCATGCTTGATCCACTATTCAACTAACATATCTGCTATTTCAACATGTCCACCAGAGGGCACCAAATCACCCTACATGAGACCAGCACACTCTTAATGCGGGATGCAATGAACGCTCAAGGCAGTTCTACTGGGAAAGGATTCCAGGCAAGCATTGCATTTGAATGACCGGGTGTTATTTTCAGCTGGCACACTGTTTTTAGCAACTGACTTTTCACTGGCGTTTGGGATTTCTGTACCATTCAGACATATACAAAGAACATTGAGGAGTCTCAATATAATATATTATTACTGTTATTAATAATATCAAATATAATTACTATATGTATAAAATGTTACAAATCAAGTGGCTGAACACCCTGCCGGATGCCAGAAACTCATGGACTTCCCTCTTTTGACTCCCTTATTTGGAGAGAGTCAACATTTATGCTGACAAATCTCAGCTTAAGTGAATCACCTGTGAATTCTACCTTTGACAAGTTAAGTTTTTATTTTCAAACTATAAGAGTAATCAAAATAAAAAGGAAACAGTTTAACTTACTTCTTCTTCTTACTCTTTTTCACTCTGACTGAAACATAAAAACAGATATTCAAGAATGACTTTTAAAAACTCAATGTCCTTTTAATGATTT
>NW_019464860.1:0-412 GCF_002814215.2 Seriola lalandi dorsalis
TGGTGTTTATTCCTCCTCTAATGCAGCAAATGTGAAAGTCAAAACATTGTTTTACTCTGAGTAAGAACCTGTTTATCCTCAGTTGATACAAAAATGATCAACTTATTAAACGAATGAACATGTTCAGATTAATATCTGCCTCTGACTGACTTGATGAAAACAACAGAAGATTATTGTTATGAAAACAAAATAAACAGAGCAAATTTGACAAAAAAGAAAGAAAAATTGACTCCAAAACTTTCCTGTTTTGAGATTATCTTGCACAAGGAAATATTTTTCAGGTTATGATGTTTTTGTTATTACTACACACTGAACTGTTATTATAACGTGATTTTTCTGTTAATATCAGATCCCATTATTTCACATAATCTCTTTAAAATAAGAAACGTTTCTTTTAACATAGTGAAACACT
>NW_019464861.1:0-483 GCF_002814215.2 Seriola lalandi dorsalis
TATGTCGTTTTCATGACGTTTTTATGCCTTACTATACTATGATGTTTTTATGACTTTTTATGCCTTACTATGCTATGACTTTTTATGCCTTACTATACTATGACGTTTTTATGACTTTTTATGCCTTACTATACTATGACTTTTCATGCCTTACTATACTATGACATTTTTATAACTTTTTATGCCTTCCTATACTATGTTGTTTTCATGACGTTTTTATGCCTTACTATACTATGACGTTTTATGCCTTACTATACTATGATGTTTTTACGAATTTTTATGCCTTACTATGCTATGACTTTTCATGCCTTACTATACTATGACGTTTTTATGACTTTTTATGCCTTACTATACTATGATGATTTTATGACTTTTTATGCCTTACTATACTATGTCATTTTCATGACGTTTTTATGCCTTACTATACTATGTCGTTTTCATGACGTTTTTATGCCTTACTATACTATGACGTTTTTATGCCTT
>NW_019464862.1:0-409 GCF_002814215.2 Seriola lalandi dorsalis
GCTTCATGTCAATCACTTAAGACTCGGACTTTCCTAACAGGGGCACCAGTCTGTTTCTAAACATTTGATACTGCCTGAAACGTCACATGCACATATGTATGACATATGTATTCTCTGGAGGGCTGGGCGGCTGTCCCAGCATGCATTGGGTAAAAGGCAGGGAAACGCAAAAAAAAAACACCCAACTTCAGTTCAACTGAGCTGAAGAGTTATGTACAGTAGTAGAAAACAGAAATAATGAATGACTCAGATCCAAAAAGGGGTCACAGGTTCGGTAGACATGACCTTGCCAAAACATACTTCTAAACATAACAATATAGTGAGGATGCACCACCCACAGCTCGTGAAAATCCTTCCCTTTCTCACTTGCGCTTAAAGCGACAACAACACTACAACCACATCACTACAA
>NW_019464863.1:0-461 GCF_002814215.2 Seriola lalandi dorsalis
AGCGCATTTTATCACGCCGCAAGTCTGTGTGGATAACCTGAGCGGGACGTCGGTACAGACATTTAACCTTGGCGTACACACTGAATTACTCCGAAACCGAGAGCCCTAAATTAAAGAAAGCATTTTCTCTGTCACACACACACACACACACACACACACACACACACACACACACACACACACACACACACAAGTAGACCTAGTTAACCTCTACACACAGGGTTTATTCCCCAGCTGACCAAAAGCAATTCCCTTTTCTTCTCTCTCTGCTCTACTTTATCTGTAGACCCAGATCCTGAGTCATTCCCTCGACCCTTTCATGTATGTGAATACACTTATCTTCGGCCATCTTTGGGACCATCTACTTCTCTCTATACTACACACACACACACACACACACACACACACACACACACACACACACACACAAACACATAAACACACTCGCACTGCGGCACATA
>NW_019464865.1:0-356 GCF_002814215.2 Seriola lalandi dorsalis
CGCCTGAATCCTCAGTTGAGGGGAACATGCAATTCTACCCCCGGTTGTATAATGGCCTATGCCAAAAGTGTGACTCTTTTGTTGAGTTTTTTGTGTTTCCTGAAAAACCTGAAAAAATGACTTAGGCCATTATTTTAAGAGGGTGTCGATATGATATACTCTCTGTCAGAGCTTTACAAAATGAGCAGCAGAAGTAAACAGGTGACAACCCTGGAGGCTCTGTAACTCATCTTTGATCATGACAGTGAAATAGTGGAGGATTTGTCTGAAGATGAAGACCATCTTGAGGTCAATTCTGAGTCTGATGATTCTGATTATGAACCAAATGAGGAAACTGCTATTCATATTCCTCCAAG
>NW_019464866.1:0-468 GCF_002814215.2 Seriola lalandi dorsalis
CATGATCTATATCTTTAAATACTGTAACCGATTTGAATACAGATACTTTTTATTGCCGAAGATAACGTGGCGCTGCAGTTGATGTGTAAAACGACACTTCACACTTTAAATCGTTTCCCACTGTGACTCTGAACAGTAAACTTCACCCACGCGTGCTCAAAGCTAAAACCAGCTCAGGTGGGAGGACTGAAGGAATCTGGTAAAAACAGTGTTTAGATGTTTGTTAAATGAGAACAGGGACCGTCTGGAGGCTCCTGCAGAGACACACACACACACACACACACTTTGAATATCAAAATCAAACCCATGAATCCATGTGGAAATAAATGTTTTTTTTCTGGGCTGGAAGAATTAACTCTTCACTTCTCATCTTCTGGAACTTGTTTACTCTGAACAGTGTCTGTGTCTGTGTCTGTGTCTGTGTCTGTGTGTGTGTGTGTCTGTGTGTGTGTGTGTCTGTGTGTGTGT
>NW_019464867.1:0-409 GCF_002814215.2 Seriola lalandi dorsalis
AAGAGCTGGCAGTCACGGCAAAATGGCCCATTAGATTTAAGGAGTAAAAGTTCATCAGCTTTATTAATGGGAAAGTATATAAATGAAGTATGAATTACCTGACTTTTATGGAGTGGCGAGAGTGAAACTGGAGTGTCTTATGATATAATGTTTTAGTGAGCTGTTCTGAGCGCTCTGATGAGCAGGCTGCAGAGAGGAGGTGGAGAAAAAAAAGTGGAGAGAGAGAGAGAGAGAGAGAGAGACTGAAGTGTGCTGGGGTCCCCTGAGTCCAGCGGCTGGAAGGTTGCCTGATTGTTGCTAACATGCGTAGCTGATCGGGTTAGCTTGGAGACAGGGACGTTTGTAGCTTCCAGGCTTATTCTTTGGGTGTCATTAACTAGCATAGTAAAAATTGTCGGCACAAAAAAAA
>NW_019464868.1:0-389 GCF_002814215.2 Seriola lalandi dorsalis
CAAATAAAAGATGCTAACTATGCTAACCGTTCTGATCCGTCTGCTAGTCTCTGGTTCTGGTCTCAGACTCCTCATCTGAGTCTGGGTCTGACTGAGGCTCAAACATGTGGCTGAGTCTCTCTGATGTTTCCTCCTCTGACCATCTTGATGCTCTCTGCTCTTTCACCTGTCCACCTGGAGCAAGCAGGTGGTGGGCGGAGCTCATGATCCAGATTTTTCTCAATCCGGAAGTAAGAGTAGATAAGCTTCAGACCCAGTTTTTGAGTACTTTTACATAGTTCAAAACATGTCTAGAGGAACTTTAGGTAGATGGCAGATCTCCATGTGTTGTTTGATTATAGATCAGGTCTAGCTTCTATATTAATACTGTGAAAGTATCAAAGCCTCAG
>NW_019464869.1:0-479 GCF_002814215.2 Seriola lalandi dorsalis
ATGCCTACTATGCATGTCCTGAGCTGTCATGGTGCATCCTTCACTCTTTGAAGTGCAATTACTGCTGATGAAGATCCAATGCAAGCTGTGTAACTGACAATCAAACCGGAGCAAAGTCAATTTGATTTAATTGGTTAAAAATTAACTATGGGATCAGCATCTCAAAGCACTCCGGCTTTAATTGTGGCATTTCTTCCTCTCAGTGAAAGCCACACAGTTTAATTGATCGCAGGACAGTCACTTTACAAGCCTCCGGGGTGACTGCTGTTCATTCCCAGCATGGGTTTGCATGCTGAATACAGAGGTAATGATACCTCTCTCCTAATATTTGGACGACATGAGCGCCACTGTAATGACATATGCTTGAAAATTGCTGTAAAAGGGTGAACAAGCTGGCAGACGCATGTGACCCGGTGCCCCTGCTGCTACAAGCTGTGTTGGTTAGCAGACAGCTAAATTAGTGCTCCATGCAACTCGAT
>NW_019464870.1:0-443 GCF_002814215.2 Seriola lalandi dorsalis
CCAGTTATCAGCATTTTTTCTTTCCTACCGTGGCGATTATTCATCCTGACTTCTTCTGCCATCTGAACAAACTCTAAATGAAATTCCTTCATAAGCTTTTTTTTTTTCCCCCCATGTCGTGAAACTGCACCCACTAAGCAGTCTAAAAATAGCTGACTCCCACCTGTCTGCCAAAACTAGCGATTATCTGGAGGACAGTAATCCAAAGGACACTTTGGATTTTCTGAGGATGCCACTCTCTCTCTCTCTCTCTCGAAACACGAAAAATGACTTCATTTCGTGGTATTTTCAGACCTGAGCTGGAGGTGTCTGGCAATCCAATTAACACACCGCCAAGATAATGAGCGCGGTGCCACGGCCTAGCAGTCGCACTGTCATGAAAAGCCTCAATTCAAAAGGCACTGTACCTTCAGACCGCCCCTGATGAAGCTGGAGGGGAGGGG
>NW_019464871.1:0-409 GCF_002814215.2 Seriola lalandi dorsalis
GCCTCTCCTCCGGATCCGCAGGTAAAGACATCCTATGCAGCAAATAAATCCAAGAAAAAGGGAGAACACACAAGTTAATGTAGCTCATGTTTCATCGGTTCATATCATCAATTACACTGATTTCAGAGTCCAGGGCTGAAACGAGGCTGTGCTGCTCCAGTGTGCACCAAGTGATGCATGGGACAATAAAGTCACATAAAGAATTAGTGGACAACCTTATTAACGTTGAAATTACACCACATAACAAACTAATCCATGAATTTATGATATTGGTCTTCAGAGTCATAATCAAAAATTGTTATTTAATTTAGTAGTTGTTCATTTTCAGTTACAAGGAGTGAGAGCCCCTCCTACAGTCATACTAGTGTATATGTGGTTAGGCGAAGAGGGTGGGACGTCAGTGTGGAAT
>NW_019464872.1:0-381 GCF_002814215.2 Seriola lalandi dorsalis
GCCTCACACCTGAAGCCCTACACCTGAAGCCCCACACCTGAAGCCTCACACCTGAAGCCCCACACCTGAAGCCTCACACCTGACGCTTCAAACCTGACGCTTCAAACCTGACGCCTCACACCTGACACTTCACGCCTGATGCGTCACTCCTGAAACCTCACTGGAGGAGACTCCTGAAGCAGCTCCCCTACGGCGGCAGGCGTACCTGAACCTTGGTTGTCATGGTTACATTAATAAACACGCCGACTGTACATCCCTTGGTCGCCATGGTTACTAGAACAACGGTCACGGCTCGGTTAGCTTTGGACAACGATACGTGATTTTGGTTGAAGTAAGTTCCTCCTCAATATCAGACGATCTCTGTCGTCATGGGAACAATAT
>NW_019464873.1:0-566 GCF_002814215.2 Seriola lalandi dorsalis
TACTATGACGTTTTTTAACATTTTTAGGCCATACTATACTATGACATTTTTGGCCTTTTTTTGCCATACTATAATATGATGTTTTTTGCCATTTTTATGCCATACTATACTATGACGTTTTTTGACATTTTTATGCCATAATATACTATGACATTTTTGGCCTTTTTTTTCCATACTATACTGTGACATTTTTATGCCATACTATACTATGATGTTTTTTGACATTTTTAGGCCATACTATACTATGATGTTTTTTGATATTTTTATGCCATACTATACTATGACATTTTTATGCCATACTATGCTATGATGTTTTTTGACATTTTTAGGCCATACTATACTATGACGTTTTTAGGCCATACTATTCTATGACGTTTTTAGGCCATACTATACTATGACGTTTTTGACATTTTTATGCCATACTATACTATGACATTTTTTAACATTTTCATGCCATATTATACTATGACGTTTTTTGACATTTTTAGGCCATACTATCCTATGACGTTTTTTAACATTTTATGCCATACTATACTATGACATTTTTTAACATTTTCATGCCATAT
>NW_019464874.1:0-539 GCF_002814215.2 Seriola lalandi dorsalis
AGAAGCAACACGAGTAAATCTGGATGTGGCTTTCCACCTGTCTGGACGTGCTGTTAAAGAGCAGAGCATGACGCGTGTGTCGTGTTTGTTCATATTAAGTTTGGTTCAGTGTTAGTCGGCTAGTTTTCAGCTCTAGTTCATTTCATTATTGATGACAGGAGTCAAAACATCTGTTGGAATGATTCTGTCTCTGATCAGAATAAAGAACATCACTGAGAGCTGAGAACCATCATGACATGTTCACCTGCACAATGACTCCAAACTGAGTATTAGTTTCTATTCTATTGTTATTTCATGTAAAACGGTTCAGCAGACTGTTTATTACAACTAAGCTGAGGGAATAATGTATTTTCAGATATCTGATCATCTAATCAGAGTTCTGTTTTTTTTTTGTCTTTTTCTCTATACTCTACAATATGATATTGATATGATTTCTCTCTATTATAATGTTTTTTTCCATCCAGCTAAGGTCTGGATCTTTGGGGACACCTACAACCTCTTGCAGCGATGATGGAGGCCCTGCACCACCTCCACCTGCA
>NW_019464875.1:0-372 GCF_002814215.2 Seriola lalandi dorsalis
GAGAGAGAGAGAGAGAGAGAGGGGCCCTGTCAGCTTACCTGTGCAGGTAGAGTCTCAGGTGTGAGGAAGAGGGGGAAGAGAGACGTCTAATGCAGAAAGAAGGAAGACGAGTCGTCTTTTATACGTGCGGCCACTCCCAGCCTGCAGGCAGCTTCCTGCCTCTCTCTCTGTCACCCAGTGTCTCTCGCCCACTCTCTCTCTTTCACTGTGTGTCAACTCCTCTCTCTCCCTCTCCCTCCCTCTCTCTCTCCCTCCCTCTGTCTCTCTCTCTCCCTCCCTCTGTCTCTCTCTCTCCCTCCCTCTCTCTCTCCCTCCCTCTCTCTCTCCCTCCCTCTGTCTCTCTCTCTCCCTGTCTCTCTCCCTCTCTCTCTC
>NW_019464876.1:0-604 GCF_002814215.2 Seriola lalandi dorsalis
TTTTGACGATTTTATGCCTTAGTACACTATGATGTTCTTATGCTTTATCATACTATGACATTTTTTGACGTTTTAGTGCCATATTACATTATGGCGTATTATTACGTTCTTATGCCTTATTATACTATGACGTTTTTATACTTTATCATACTATGACGTTTTTTTTATGTTTTTATGCCTTACTATACTATGACGTTTTTTGATATTTTGATGCCTCATTATATTATGAAATTTTTTGACGTTTTATGCTTTATTATTCTATGATGTTTTTTGACGTTTTTATGCCTTACTATACTATGACGTTTTTTGATATTTTGATGCCTCATTATACTATGAAATTTTTTGACGTTTTATGCTTTATTATTCTATGACGTTTTTTGACGTTTTTATGCCTTACTATACTATGAAATGTTTTGACGATTTTATGCCTTAGTATACTATGATGTTCTTATGCTTCATCATACTATGACATTTTTTGACATTTTAGTGCCATATTACATTATGGCGTATTATTACGTTTTTATGCCTTATTATACTATGACCTTTTTTTGACGTTTTTTGACGTTTTTATGCCTCATTATACTATGACGTTTTTTGATATTTC
>NW_019464877.1:0-442 GCF_002814215.2 Seriola lalandi dorsalis
AACTTCCTGTAAGATCTGAGCAGCAGGAAGCTGGTGTCGTTTGATCATCTTAGAAATATTAAAAACTGTACGATGTATATTTCAACTAGTAAAGACACAGAGATCGTCCTGCACAAGGTGTTTTATTCACCAAACTGTTTCCATCTTTTTAAACCTGATGATTTTAAGACTTTTTATAAGGAACATTTTATTTTTCTTGTGAAGACGTGAAGATTTTAAATAGTTAATCATTATTATTATTATTATTATTATTATTATTATTATTATTATTGTTGTTGTTATAACGTGTTGTAATCAGAGTTGATGACGGAGCATGCTCTTATTTTGTAAGGTCCAGATGTTGACAGGAAGCGGTTCCAGCAGAAACATCGGTCTGATCACAGTTGCCGTGGTGATCAGTGATGAAGACTGGCTTCAGTGTGTTCTCTTCAGGTGGGCTGAT
>NW_019464878.1:0-400 GCF_002814215.2 Seriola lalandi dorsalis
ATGCCCGAACCACCTCAACTGGCTCCTCTCGACATGGAGGAGCAGCGGCTCTACTCCGAGTCCCTCCCGGATGGCCGAGCTCCTCACCCTATCTCTAAGGCTGAGCCCGGCCACCCTGCGGAGGAAACTCATTTCGGCCGCTTGTACTCGCGATCTCGTTCTTTCGGTCATTACCCAAAGCTCATGACCATAGGTGAGGATCGGAATGTAGATCGACCGGAAAATTGAGAGCTTCGCCTTCCGGCTTAGCTCCCTCTTCCCTACAACGGACCGATTCAGCATCCGCATCACTGCTGACGCCGCCCCAATCCGCCTGTCGATCTCCCGCTCCATCCTACCCTCACTCGTGAACAAGATCCCGAGATACTTAAACTCCTCCACCTGAGGCAAAGCCTCCCCC
>NW_019464879.1:0-372 GCF_002814215.2 Seriola lalandi dorsalis
CGAACCTCTGTCATGAATTCGTTCACAGCAATCGACCAAATAAAGCCCACCGCTCAGTCTTCTTATATCTGTCGCCCCTTCTCTCCCTCCCCGTCCCTGCCATCGCTCCTCTCTCCGACAGCTTGCCTTACATCCCGGTACGAGGGTGGAGGAGCTTTTGCCAGCATAAACAGCAGATGTTTTGAATCTAAAAGATACACAATCACTTAATCCTTGGCAATACACATGCTGAGCAACGCAGTCTAATTGAATCCACGGTGAGGAGGGAGGTTCAGCCCGAAGGGTTTCATTCCAAAGGGGCTTTATTTAAATTTGAGTAAAAAAAAAAAAAAAAACTAATTAAAACAACAAATCTGAAACATGTAGCTCTGT
>NW_019464880.1:0-471 GCF_002814215.2 Seriola lalandi dorsalis
TGAAGCATCCGTCAGTCAGGCAGTACTCCTGGGTCAAAGTCTCGGACGGCAGGGTCAGTGCAGCCAGGCTGGACAGACTTTACATCTCTGCTGCTTTTACAGCTCGTGTCACGAACAGTAACATCCTCCCTGTTGGTTTCACAGACCACCATCTAGTGTCAGCAGAGCTGTTTTTATCTCCCACCCAGAAATCCTCATCGTTCTGGCATGTTAATGCTAAGCTTTTACGTGACTCTATGTTTTGTGACAATTTTAAGTACTTTTGGTTTTATTGGAAATCGAGGAAGGGGTCTTTTCCCTCCCTTAGTCAGTGGTGGGAGGTGGGCAAGGGTCAGATTAGGGTCTTCTGCCAGCAGTACTCAGCATACTCCACGGCTAACATCAGGAGGGCTGTGGAACAGCTGGAGGCAGAGATCAGAGAGCTGGAGAGTGTGTCCTCAGCCGACACAGAGACTCTGGCCTCCAGAAGAC
>NW_019464881.1:0-511 GCF_002814215.2 Seriola lalandi dorsalis
ACTCTCACGTCTCACCTGACTGTCCCACAAGGGAAACACTGGATCTGTTGTATGCAAATGTCAAGGAGGCCTACAATGCTTCAGCTCTACCACCACTTGGCAGATCAGATCATAATCTGGGTTTTCTTCAGCCTTCCTACAAGCCCTGTGTACTGAGGCAGGCTGCAACCACCTGCTCATTCAGGAACTGGACCCCGGAGGCCAGTGAGTCTCTAAAGGACTGTTTGTGCACAGATTGGAATGTCCTGTTGGAGTCACAGGAAAATGATAACAGCAAAGGACCCTGACCTTGATAGAATGGTTGAATGTAGCACGGACTACATTAACTTCTGTATGGACACTGTAATACCAGAAAGATCTGTACACTGCTTTCCAAACAACAAACCCTGGCTCACCAGTAACATCAAGACCCTCCTAAACCAGAAAAAGGAGGCCTTCAGGGATGGAGACAGGGAGAAACTCAGGTGTGTGCAACATGAGCTGAAGAGGAGATTAAAGCAGGCGAAGGAGG
>NW_019464882.1:0-470 GCF_002814215.2 Seriola lalandi dorsalis
GATAGACAACTGATTCACTTTGAGTGGCACATGGATATTTATAGCTGGTGTGTGTGTGTGTGTGTGTGTGTGTCTGTGTGCAAGATAGCAGGTGATGGACTTAATAGCAGTAGAATAAGTGTATACTATATCTGTGTCTGTCTTTATATTTTTGCATGTGTATCACTTGTAAAGGTAGACAGTCATATGTGTCTGTGTGTGTGTATGTGTGTGTGTGTGTGTGTGTGGGTGTGCGTGTGTGGGTGTGTGTGTGTGTGTGGGTCTTTATGCGAGAGGGAGCGACAGCCAGGTGATAAGCAGTGAGCGTGCTCAAACGTCTCTCTGTTTGTTTCCGTGGTGCTTCATATCCCTGCGTAACCATGGTAGCGGCGTGTTGGGAAAAGCTATATTGGACAGCGAGACCTAGACACCACACTAGACACCACACACCCATGCACACACACACACACACACACACACACACACACACA
>NW_019464883.1:0-414 GCF_002814215.2 Seriola lalandi dorsalis
AGAGAGAGAGAGGGGAGCCAAGTTTACCACTTTTCTACCTTTAAACCGACTGTACTGTAACCGTGGCAACGACCGTTACTTTTTTGACCCAGAGCAAGCGGTTTCTCTCTTCTTCTACTCAGAGGGGGTTCGTGAGGCGTCTCAACAGGAAATGAGATCCACAGTAGTGTGAGTCACGGCGAGACAATTTCAACACGAGCACCTAAATGCATCATCATCATCATCATCATCATCCATTTCACCAACAACCTGTATATGAGCCATGGAAGTGAACACCTCAGTAGCAGCAGCACCGATACCAAACCAACACTTTACTGTCTTGGTATCACACTTTCAGGAAGAACAACATGTGAACATTTAACAAAAGAAGAAGCCAAAGTTTTCAAATGTTAAATGAATTAAAGCGGAAAATCT
>NW_019464884.1:0-485 GCF_002814215.2 Seriola lalandi dorsalis
TATTATTGTCAGAATACATCATGTTAAATGTTTTTAGTTTTTTTATGTTAGCAATTAAATTCAGTAAAATTAATTATATCATGAAATATTGGGTTAATACTGAATATCTTATAACTGTCATATTTTAAATAATGGTAATAATGTCTTTTTGTTAAAAAAATAACCTAAAAATATTGTAAATACATTAATATAATATCATGAAGACACATATATTCGGAGCTGAAGATTTATAAAAGTGAAATATGAATATAAAGAATTGAAATAGTGTTTCCATCTTTGACTTTGTTGAACTTGATCTTTCTCTGATGATATACATCATATATAAGCATGATATATAGCAGAGGAAATCTATGTGAAGGTGAATCCAGTATATGTGGGACCTTTGTGCTGTATTGATGAGTAGTTTAGTGATCAGTGCAGTGCTGGAAGCTGCTGTTGACTGTGTGAATGTGTGTCTGTGCTGCTTGTTGCTGCTGTCAAACTTC
>NW_019464885.1:0-456 GCF_002814215.2 Seriola lalandi dorsalis
TCAGAGTCTCAAAGAGTCTCAGAGTCTCAAAGTCTCAGAGTCTCAGAGTCTCTCAGAGTCTCACAGAGTCTCACAGAGTCTCAGAGTCTCACAGAGTCTCAGAGTCTCAAAGTCTCAGAGTCTCAAAGTCTCAGAGTCTCAGAGTCTCACAGAGTCTCACAGAGTCTCAGAGTCTCAGAGTCTCAAAGTCTCAGAGTCTCAGAGTCTCTCAGAGTCTCACAGATTCTCAGAGTCTCACAGAGTCTCAGAGTCTCAAAGTCTCAGAGTCTCAGAGTCTCACAGAGTCTCAGAGTCTCACAGAGTCTCAGAGTCTCAAAGTCTCAGAGTCTCACAGAGTCTCACAGAGTCTCAGAGTCTCACAGAGTCTCAGAGTCTCAGAGTCTCAAAGTCTCAGAGTCTCACAGAGTCTCACAGAGTCTCAGAGTCTCACAGAGTCTCACAGAGTCTCAGAGTCTC
>NW_019464886.1:0-440 GCF_002814215.2 Seriola lalandi dorsalis
GGGGCCCCCAGAAACAACAAATAATATGAACAGAAACAAAAGTTCCTATTGTGCTTCAGAAGAGAAGAGAAGAGAAGAAATGTCTACTGTGGTCTAATGTCAAATCCCATTCCACCTTAAAAAGCTGCGTTTGTAATATTATTTTGTGTAATATAAATATCGTGTAATTTTAACTGAGGAATTTGCAGAATGCTAAAGGCTATTATCACCATGCTAACAAGCTTCAACATGTTGATCATGTGTTAATCATCTTAGTTTAGCATGCTAAACTTTGCCACATCACTGACCAACAGTGACATGTAGCAGCAGCTGATTAGCTTAGCTTAGCATAAAGACTGGAAACGCACCTCGACAGCTCACTAATTAGCATGTTATATCTTGTTCGTTTAATCACACACACAAAATGTAATGTATGTTTTTTGTACGGATTAAGCAAATGA
>NW_019464887.1:0-472 GCF_002814215.2 Seriola lalandi dorsalis
ATGGTAAGGCATCAATTAAAATTGTATTGTAGGGCATAAAAATGACATAAAACGTCATAGTATAGTATGGCATAAAAATGACAAAAAACGTCATAGTATAGTATGGCATAAAATGTCAAAAAAACACCATGTTATATTAATGTATAAAAGGTCATAAAAACGTCATAGTATGGTAAGGAATGAAACAACATAGTAAAGTAAGGCATAAAATGACAAAAAACATCATAGTATAGTATGGCATAAAAATGACAAAAAACGTCATAAAAAATAAAATGTCAAAAAAACACCATGTTATATTAATGTATAAAAGGTCATAAAAACATCATAGTATGGTAAGGCATCAAATAAAATTGTAGTGTGAGGCATAAAAATGACAAAAAACGTCATAGTATAGTATGACATAAAAATGACAAAAAACGTCATAGTATAGTATGACATAAAAATGACAAAAAACGTCATAGTATAGTATGGC
>NW_019464888.1:0-478 GCF_002814215.2 Seriola lalandi dorsalis
CACTTATGTGTGTCGTGGTTCTGGCTCTTTTGTTTTGTAAAGATTGATGGCCATTGATGAGCAATGTCTGAAACTGCCATGTCATGCATGGCAATTTCAGATTCTTGATGATGAAACTGTTGCTTGTGCTTGACCTCGACATCAGGCACCAAATTAGTGTTTTAGAAAAGTCATACATACATATATTACATTAATATATATCCATCCCAAAGCCTGTCAATATATGTTCATATATTGATAAATTAATAAGAAAAAAATATACATAAGCATATCGTCACCTTCCTAAAATAATGGCCTAAGTCATGTTTTGACAAAAATGTTTTTTTTGCCTAAATCACCCCCTCATGATGCTGGCCACCTCTGGTAAAATCGCCTGAATCCTCAGTTGAGGGGAACATGCAATTATACCCCCGGTTGTATAATGGCCTATGTCAAAAGTGTGACTCTTTTGTTGAGTTTTTTGTGTTTCCTGAAAAAC
>NW_019464889.1:0-447 GCF_002814215.2 Seriola lalandi dorsalis
ACATCACAAAGTTCCAGAAGTCCTGACGGCTGGTTTTAAGGCTCAGTTTCTGAATACAGGCTGTGTGCATTTCTCTGTGGACTGAGGCTTTGATACTTTCACAGTATTAATATAGAAGCTAGAGCTGATCTATAATCACACTACACATGGACACAGACCTTTACACTGGAGGAGCTTTAATAAGACAAAGTCAAAACCTAATAAATGGCTGGACCATGTTGGGTCAATGTGTGAAATTGAGGACGTAGTTGAAAACTGTTGGGGAGCTGCTTTTGAACAACTACGTTTACTTTTACATACATGAACCTACTCAAACTTGAACGTTAATGAAGGATCCATTGTTTTATTGCTGAAGCTCAGAGCCTGAAATGTGTTAACTGTCCAAATACTCATCATCTGAATTTTAATATTCGCCTCCTTAAATCTTTCTTGTGAAGCGTCACATGC
>NW_019464890.1:0-433 GCF_002814215.2 Seriola lalandi dorsalis
TATTTTCTTATTGTTTTATTTATTTGATATACTACTATTGTATTTATGTTGTTATTTTTTCTTAAAGCTGATCTCTAAAGTTGTTATTAAAAAGGTCAAAACCTAACTAACGTTTTTTTTTTTTAGTTCTTTGCTCCTTTTTCTAAAGATCCTTACACTTATTAAAAAAAAACAAAAAACAAAAAATGTGATGCTATAACTACAGGAAGTACTTTTACTGGGAAACTTACTAAAGGAAGTACTTGTGCTGTGATACTGTGAGTACAAGAAGTGCATTTACTATGATAAAGTAACTAAAAGGAAATACTTTTACTGTGATAATGTAACTACAAGAAGTACTTTTGCTATCATACTGAAACTACAGGAAATGCTTTTACTGTGACTCTGTACTCTTGTGTTGATGGTTTATTTTAAAAAGTAAAAAAAGGTCATA
>NW_019464891.1:0-451 GCF_002814215.2 Seriola lalandi dorsalis
AGTCCACAGCTGCATACTGCTGTGCAGGTCATGCTAACTGATGTATTTCCTCCTCTAGCTTGTTGTAATGCTGATCCTAGCGATCTTAGCCAGACGCACGAAGGTGGGCAACAGACAGAAAGGACTCCCAGGTTTACTCAGGTGAGACTCTTTTCTATGTAATAAACACCATGGTTAAATGTGCAATGAAATAGCTGCCCACTACTGCTGGACGATATTGGAACCTTTTGCCTCCAGATTGAATTGCTATTGAAACTTTCTTAAATATTTATAAATTGAATTCCAGTCTTCAAGGCAGTTATCGGCTTCCATTCATTTTAGTATTGTTTGAAGATCAACATGCAAACACTTCAGCTAAGATAGGAAAATCTGTCACGATGAACATTTACCATGAGAGATGCATATTGCAGGTGGCGTTGTGATTACAAGCTCAGTTTTTGAGAGCGTTAGG
>NW_019464892.1:0-435 GCF_002814215.2 Seriola lalandi dorsalis
AAAGTGGAGATGTGACATTTAGATTTTACTTTTTTAACCAGGAAACTGAGTCACCATCAGAATTGATTGTCACGTTAGAGTGACTATGTTCTCCACCTTTCAAATCTACAAGTAGGAAGCTGTGTGAAGATGGAGGTGTAATTCTTTCTTAATCTCTTAATCTAATTTCTTAATCACCATTGGAAATACTGTCACTGCCGGTTAGCAGTAAACCCCATTTACACTGAACATGCTTGTGACATAGTGTAGTTTCAGCTTGTGAAAAGTTGTAATTTGTCTGTTTGGCAGAACCTGGCATGATTTTTAGTGACTGGTTTGGGTTTTTTTTTTTTTTTTCGATCATTCGGCCTGTTTGAAGCTCAGTTAGTTGTGACATTACAGTGTGTTGACTGCCATTCATCTCTTACAGATGACAAACTGGCATTCGATTGAATA
>NW_019464893.1:0-540 GCF_002814215.2 Seriola lalandi dorsalis
ACATCAACATCAACATATTGACTTAGCAGTTATTATTTCTTTTTTACATGAGTATTCATACTCATGGGTCGGACCACACACCTTTCCTCAAACTCAGTCTTCATTTTGATCTCAAATACACTGTAGGGTTTCATGACTTCATCTTGCAGGTTGTGCATTTTAACCTTAACCTAAACCTAATTCTAACCCTCACCCTCACAAAGCTGCACATTTCCTCATATGGCTTCAAACATCAGTTTGTCCTCACAACCATAGAAAGACATGTAAACACACACACACACACAAACACACACACACACACATACACACACACACACACACACACACACAGGTGAAAACAATAGCAGCCCCGTCATTGTGGCTGGTAATGATGTTTTACAAAAGGCTACATGTTGTGTCATTATAGATAAAGGTAATGTTCAGCAGATACCAGTGTCAGTCCAGGAGGGGAAGACTTATTGCTATAAGCAATGGGCACAATAGCTAAAATTATAATAATAATAATAAAAAAAAAACATGCTTCTCATTAACAGGGTTTGT
>NW_019464894.1:0-472 GCF_002814215.2 Seriola lalandi dorsalis
GTGTGTGTGTGTGTGTGTGTGTGTGTTAATGTTCTGTATGTTACACAGCAGGAGGTTTGTGTTCGAGGCTGCAGCTGAAAAATCACCAACATTCATAAACAAATTGGAAATTGATGATGATGGTGTGTGTGCGTGTGTGTGTGCGTGTGTGTGTGTGTGACATGGGTATCTGTAGCAGAGGGATGAGTAGAAATCCTCGGGGGTGACGAAGTTAATTAAACACGAAGGACACACACACGCAGGCTGCTGATATATGTGCGCATGCACACACACACACACACACACACACACACACACACACACACACACACTCATTGCATTCCCCTCGTCCCACTTCCAATCTATATCTGACGACATTAGCATGAGCTCATATTCACATTTATTGTGTTAAACACCAGAGAAAAAAACTGTTCAGCCTCTGGAAGGAAGATAACACACACACACACACACACACACACACACACACACACAC
>NW_019464895.1:0-503 GCF_002814215.2 Seriola lalandi dorsalis
AAAAAAATCAGTTACATTGAAAAGCAGTAGGATGAAATAACAGTTAATAATAGTTAGCGATTTCATTGTTATATTATATATTTCTTCTTTACATTTAATTTTGAACACTGTTGAGCCTCCATAGCGTCAGACAGGAGAGTCTGCTCTGTCCTTGAGGTGATGTCACCGATGCATTTCAGATTAACAGGCCACAAAATGAACTGCCTGTAAAAACTGACAAGCGTACTGCTGAAAATCTGCATTCTCCATTTCCTCAGTCAAATCAGCCCATTTGTCTGTCCCCCTTTCCTCCTCAGTGTCTTACCTCAGGGCTGGACAGTTTGGCCTCAGTGAGCACCAGGGCGGTGGCGTTGACGGCGTGAGCCAACTCCTGCTCCACCAGCTTGTGGGTCTTGGCTGCCTCGCGAATCCTGGGGAGGATGAGGGAGGAAATCATAGACTTGAAAGCACTATAATTATTATTTCAACAAGCTGAAAGGGCATAATTATGGAGATTATTCCAA
>NW_019464896.1:0-457 GCF_002814215.2 Seriola lalandi dorsalis
CTGGAGAAAGAAAATGGAAGGGGGCATCGTTCAGGTGGCTCCGGCAGCTCTACACCTTTGGTTCCCCCACAATTTTGCACGTGGTACAAAACAATTTAACCTGCTTTCATGCAAAACATGGGGGAATTGCTTTAACAGTAACGCTTGTTGGTAAATGTGAGACGTTCATGTGACACATGTCTGCAGCTCCACAACATGCTTCACAACCAGAGTGGTTTGAGTGAGTTTGGTGACGTACATCAAGGTTTTGTGCAGGGACTGGTCGGATTGGTTCAACTCGCAGGAAAATATGATGATTTTTGATCAAAATTGTGGAAAAGTTGCAGTGATTGGACAAAAATGTAAGGTCGCACAGAATTCATGGGGATTGGTTGAATTTGCTTTAATTACTGCGATCGCAACGTCACCACTTTGACTGGATGATACACTGCGGCTCGAGTATCTTGCCCAAGGACAC
>NW_019464897.1:0-480 GCF_002814215.2 Seriola lalandi dorsalis
ATAAAGGTAAATAAAATGTATTATTAGTAGTAGTAGTAGTATTGTTGTTGTTGTTGTTGTTGTTGTTGTTGTTATTAATAATAATATTGTTAATGATTTTGCAAAGGGTGTAACTGTGTACCGGAAACCAGACAAAAACATAAATAAATAAAAACAAATAAAGCGATGATGAATGTTTGATACCACTAACACTACTTTATATAATATAATAACAGTATTAGACCGTGACTCCCTTATACCATGTCAATATTAAAGCTGCACTCAATATTTTATTATATGAACAATGGATCAAATGACTATAAGGATTGTGAACGGTGTCACTTGAAGTTGAAACCCACAGAGAATTATCGCCTGATTTTAATAAATGTGCTAATTTTCAAAACAGCTCTAAAAGCATGTTTGTACTTTGTCATTATGGTTCAATGACTGTAGATTGATGGGTGTGAAAAAGAGCGGGAAAAAAGTAAATGAATCTGAAAA
>NW_019464899.1:0-471 GCF_002814215.2 Seriola lalandi dorsalis
AGGAAACACAAAAAACTCAACAAAAGAGTCACACTTTTGACATAGGCCATTATACAACCGGGGGTAGAATTGCATGTTCCCCTCAACTGAGGATTCAGGCGATTTTACCAGAGGTGGCCAGCATCATGAGGGGGTGATTTAGGCAAAAAAAACATTTTTGTCAAAACATGACTTAGGCCATTATTTTAGGAAGGTGACGATATATAAAAAGTCATTAACACATTTGTGTGTTTGTCAGGGTAGTATTTGTTGCTTTTCAAGGAAACTTCTTAACTTTTTCTGTTTGAAACATGCAACTATTTGTGTGCTTCCGCAAATGGTGTTTGTAATGTGATCTGTGATGGGGCTTTTTTTGTGTGTGTGTTTTATTCATTTTATTCTCAGTTTATTTGCTCAGCCAACTTAATATATGGGGTCATCAGTGTTAGAATTAGCTTTCTTTAGATATTTCAGGTCAGATTTAGAGCATGT
>NW_019464900.1:0-336 GCF_002814215.2 Seriola lalandi dorsalis
TGATTGTTTGATTGATTTAATTAAAGCAAACATTTTAGTCTTTTTTCTTCCCAGTACTTTCAACAGCTTAATTTTTTATTTCTTTTTTAATTGAATACAAATGCTAATAAGTATATTACATCTAAAATAACAACATTATTGTAATTTTCACATCTTCCTCACAACCACTAATGTGACTGAAGTTTCATTAACACATTATCTGTACATTGTCAAACACTGAACAGCATGATTGATGAGAAAACAAAAGAAACAGCATCAGCTTAACACAAAAAGTAGAAAAATGAAATGATTGAATTGAAGCCTCTTAAAAAAAAAAAAAAAAAAAAAAAAAAAAAA
>NW_019464901.1:0-422 GCF_002814215.2 Seriola lalandi dorsalis
GATGCCTTACCATACTATGATGTTTTTATGACTTTATATACCTTAATATACAATGATGTTTTTTTGACATTTTATGCCATACTATACTATGACATTTTTTGTCATTTTTATGCCTTACTGTACTATGTTGTTTTATTTCTTACCATACTATGACGTTTTTATGACCTTTTATGCATTTATATACTATGATGTTTTTTTTTACATTTTTTGCCATACTATACTATAACGTATTTTTAAATATTTTTATGAAATATTGTACTACGATGTTTTTTCTACATTTTTATGCCTTACAATACAATTTCATTTGATGCCTTACCATACTATGACGTTTTTATGACCTTTTATGCCTTAATATACTATGATGTTTTTTTAACATTTTATGCCATAGTATACTATGACATTTTTTGTCAATTTTGTGCCAT
>NW_019464902.1:0-446 GCF_002814215.2 Seriola lalandi dorsalis
TAATACAGGGAGAGCACTGAGCATGCATGGGATAAGTTAAAATGACACATTTACTAATATAATTTGTTATGGAAGTATACTAATTTAAGTTCTATTATCCCCAGTCAACCTGAAAAACACTGAAGATTTTTATAGTAACTTATGTAGAATTCATCTATTCAAGAACTGTGAACTTCTGCCTGAAAATGCTTCTATTCCTGAATCAAAAGTAATTTATCTTATGAGCTTCTATCAATTAATTTTAAAGTACAGAAATCCAGTCATATTATATCGACACCCTCTTAAAATAATGGCCTAAGTCATTTTTTCAGGTTTTTCAGGAAACACAAAAAACTCAACAAAAGAGTCACACTTTTGACATAGGCCATTATACAACCGGGGGTAGAATTGCATGTTCCCCTCAACTGAGGATTCAGGCGATTTTACCAGAGGTGGCCAGCATCATG
>NW_019464903.1:0-429 GCF_002814215.2 Seriola lalandi dorsalis
AATGCCTATAAAGTGAGAAAAATGACATAGTATAGCATGGCAAAAAAAGTGAAAAAACGACATAGTATAGTATGGCAAAAAAAGTGAAAAAATGGCATAGTGTTTTAAGGCATAAAAATATCAGAAAACGTCATAATATGGGAATGTATGGCGATGTCATAGTATATCAAAACCTAAAAAGTGAAAAAACGACATAGTATAGTATGGCAAAAAAAGTGAAAAAAATGCATAGTTCATTTTGGCATAAAGACATTAAAAACAACATAATATGGTCAGGTATACACATGTCATAGTATATTAATGCCTATAAAGTGAGAAAATCAACCCAGTATAGTTTGGCAAATAAGTGAAAAAAGCGACATAGTATAGTATGGCAAAAAAAGTGAAAAAATGGCATAATATATTAAGGCCTAAAAACATCAAAATACG
>NW_019464904.1:0-479 GCF_002814215.2 Seriola lalandi dorsalis
TGCATACACAGGATCTAAGCCCTGCTGCAAAAAAAAAACAAAAAAAAAACATATGGGGCGATGAAAACACAATTTGGCTTAAGGCTTACACTCGGCCTAAATAGCTGTGGTGAACAGCTAATGTTCCCGCTCACTCTGTCCCCTTTAACTCTTGTTCCCTGTGCCCTCTGACAAAAGGTGATTCTCTCAGACGATCCCTGCCATTAAATAAAAAAAAACAAAAAAAAAACAAGCCTGACAAATAATTACATCCACATGAAAGTGAGCGTGCCCAAACTGGTTTTCATTCATACCTGCAACTAGCCTTTCATGGGGGGGACAATAGGTTTTGAAAAGGTGGGGGTGAGACTGAGGGCCTGGGACAGGGGCAGGCTGGTAATCCAATATCACTCAGTTTGTGGTTTAGTTAATCTAATGTCCATGCGGGCCGTTTGCTGGCAGTGGCTTTGAAGACACACACACACACACACACACACACA
>NW_019464905.1:0-408 GCF_002814215.2 Seriola lalandi dorsalis
AACAATGTCTTCAGTTCAGTATCTGAGAGAGTTTGTCAACGAGCGACTAACTGCTGCTGCTGAAGAAATATTCGGAGTCTTTGAACAAACTATCGTCGAGTACGAGGAAGAGATCGATCGTCAGCGCAGACTGCTGGATATCGTTTGGAAACCCGAGATAAAGCTACACAGGACAGGTCTGTGAAACCAGGATGGTCTGAATGAAAACTAACACAGGGACATGACCGTTAGATGTGGAAGTCGATAGTGACTTCTGATGAAGCATCACTTTATGAACTATAAAGAAACCCTATTTCCCCAAACAGTGTCTGTGAAAACTTGTGATTGTGCACAAAATGTTATCACTTGTGGTTTTAGTGGCTGTTAAGTGCTGTGAACGGTTGGACCAAGGTGAACATTGACCCACGG
>NW_019464906.1:0-440 GCF_002814215.2 Seriola lalandi dorsalis
TCTTTGCAAAAAGTTTGGACACCGCTGCTGTAAATGGTCGCTGTTCCGCATTATGCAAATTAAACCTTTCAGTAGTTTCCGTAGTGTAGTGGTTATCACGTTCGCCTAACACGCGAAAGGTCCCCGGTTCGAGACCGGGCGGAAACATTATTCGATCGTCTTGTAACTTACCAATAACGATCAACAAGGCAATCTTACTCTCCTCAGCATTTGTTCCTGTAGCAACAGTTTCCGTAGTGTAGTGGTTATCACGTTCGCCTCACACGCGAAAGGTCCCCGGTTCGAAACCGGGCGGAAACAATAGGTTTTGACGACTGTGCTAATTAGATTCTTTATTAATTACTAATATCGCTCAACAGGGTTTTGGCTATTTACCCGACCGCCAGAAATGTGTAGTTTCCGTAGTGTAGTGGTTATCACGTTCGCCTAACACGCGAAAG
>NW_019464907.1:0-448 GCF_002814215.2 Seriola lalandi dorsalis
AAAATTAAATTTAATGTATTTATTGTATTTTTCATAACTCTATTCCAATAAATAATGAAAAACATACTTTAATTATTTAAAGGGCTTATTGGACTTTTTATTTAATTGCAGTTCAATCAGTTAGGACAGCATGGTACTCACCAGAGTAACTGATGAAATCGGGATGTAATGACGTCTATAAAATTGTTCAGACAACATGAGCAGTCAGACAGTCAAGCAGGTTGTAAACAACCCCCCAGCTGGTCAGACTTATCTGGAAGAGAAATAGAAGGTTAAAAATAAATATATTACTAAATGGTCTGTTATAAGCATTCATTTTTCTCTTTAACAAAACAACAGCACAATCATCACGGTAAGTAAAGCTAAACTGAACTCGTCAGCCAAATGTTGCCTCTTATTAAATATTGTGGAAAGATAATGAAGCATAAGTTGCTTTAAGTCCACTCAA
>NW_019464908.1:0-424 GCF_002814215.2 Seriola lalandi dorsalis
GAGATGGGGGGGTGAACAAGGAAAGAAGAAGAAAATGAGAGAGAATGAAAAAGAGGGAGAGTGAAGTCAGCGGCATCCTTAGCATGATGCCTTGTCATTAAATGAAAGCTTTTCATCGGCCCCTAATGAAAATTACTTTCTGCAGCTAAGTGATTGTTGTCTAAAAGAAGACGGAAACATAAGCAAATTTTTTTTTTTAAATTGGCATGGGTGACATTGGGAGCAGTTAGAGGCTAAACCAGGATTGACCCCCCCATCCATACACACACACACACACACACACACACACACACACACACACACATATATACAACCCCCACTCCAGCCTTACTCTGGTTTACCCGGCTCCAAACGGCAGATGGAAGGCTTCATTATTGCTGCAGCTCTGAGAATCACACACACACACACACACACACACACACAC
>NW_019464909.1:0-419 GCF_002814215.2 Seriola lalandi dorsalis
AGGTGAGTAACATGCTGTCATTCACTTTTAAAAGTAAGACTTGTGTATACCACTGTGATTAAATCAGACCCGCAGTGTAAACATGTTCATACTGCTGATTCTTTATAGTATATCCATATTTGTATTGCTGCATTTGTTGGTTATATAGTGTGTGTACTTTGAATTCTTATCATACCTCTAGTTGTTTACCCTTTTCCTTGCATTTACATTTCATAATATTCATATTGCATTTATTTTTGCCTTATTTTCTGAGTCCGCCTTTGTGGTGATGTCATCATCCTGTCCTCATGCTGCTATATCCTGCCGGGGACCACCCATGTGTCCTGCAGTATCCCCTTGCCTTCATAAATCTGCAAGTGTATGACACTGAGGTTACAAGTATTTAGATCCTATTTTCACACCTGAATTTAAATTCTATT
>NW_019464910.1:0-414 GCF_002814215.2 Seriola lalandi dorsalis
AGAAATCCTGAACCATTTGGTTACTGTGTGAATATAAGTGTGTTTTTTGTCAGTAGTTCTCTTTCGCCGTGTGTTCAAACTGCCTTGTCTAGTGCATAAGGTGATATTTCTTTAGAACCCTGACTGACAGAGTCCAGTTCTTTTTTGAGTGCTGACTTGCGGGGCAGCTAAATTATTTTGGTTTTGATTAAATTATTTAATCAGGCAGTTGTGGAAGAGCAGGGTTTTCTTGATGGAGTGGTTTTGAGTTTGCTGCCCTGGAGTTTTTTTCCTCAGTGATTCTTGTGTTTTAGTTTCTAGTTTGCTCTCTTTGCCAACTCTTTTTCAGTTTGTTAGGTCTTTTATTAGGTCTTGAGGTTTATTTTTCAAAGCTTTTATCTCTTGAGTATCTTGCATTTATTTTCTGTCTTTCTC
>NW_019464911.1:0-477 GCF_002814215.2 Seriola lalandi dorsalis
GTACACCCACCATCACCCCACCCCCACCCTACCCCACCCCCAGGCCTCTCAGAGCTCCAAGGCCACCTCAGCCCAGACTCAATGGATGAGCAGCACTCTGACAAACTGTGGCCATACTCATCCACAAACCTACCTCGCTCTACTCCCAGCTCTGTCTCTAAGGCTCAGCTCTTAGATGGGCATATTGAATTCAGAACGAGGAATTTCAGAACAAACAATGGCAAATCCCATGATTGTACCAGGCCACGCATTATAGGCCTATCTCCCACTTCAGCCAAACTGAGCATGGACTCTGGCAAACAGTTTACGGCACTGAAAGCGTTCTGTCATTGTGCAGCATATGAATGGTCATTTTGAAATGTACCTCTTTAGCTTTGACAGCCATGCTGAGCAGCGCAGAGTGAGTGAGTGCTGCTGCCAATCTGGGTGTTTCAGGTGGTGAATGGCCCCATGGACGTGGTCAAGAGCATTGACCGG
>NW_019464913.1:0-425 GCF_002814215.2 Seriola lalandi dorsalis
ACGGACTGATCTTGTAGAGAAAAGACAAACAGAAGAAGCGAGGACGACACACTTCACACCTCCTTCTGCTTCAGTTGTGACGGTGAAAATCAAATAGATGCCAAGAGAAATATGTCTCGTCTTGCATGGATTCACAACTGCTGTGTTCTATAATATCAAGAATCTATCTATCTATCTATCTATCTATCTATCAGAGCGGTGTGGTGACGGGACGCCTGTGTGACAGGGCTGTGAGGGTGCGTCAGACACCGTGACGCAGTCTGCTGTTGACGCTGTCTGATTACAGCGACTGTAGTGTCATTCGCAGACTCCGACACTAGGTGGAGCTTTTGCACAGTTTAACATGATGGACAGATACTGTGTCTGAAACATTATTAATTTAACAACGTTAAACTTTGTTAGAGAACAACATAAACACAGAGGAG
>NW_019464914.1:0-426 GCF_002814215.2 Seriola lalandi dorsalis
TTTAACGAAAAGAAGACAGAAGTGATTGTTTTTGGTGGCAGCTCCGAGACCCTCTGTCTAGATCTAGGTTCCTCGGCTCAACACCTGAAATCCAGCGTCACTAACTTGGGAGTTAAGTTGGACTCTGACCTCAGACTTGACAATCAGATCAAGACAGTTGTGAGGTCAAGTTTTTACCAGTTGAGGCAGCTGGCCAAAATAAAGCCAACTCTTTCAAAGCAGCACTTTGAGACAGTAATCCACGCCTTTGTCACCACACGGATGGATTACTGCAATGCACTTTATGTGGGGGTTAGTGGGTCCTCCATCAACCGCCTCCAGATGGTACAAAATGCTGCTGCACGTCTTTTAACTGGCACACGCAAATATGACCACATTTCCCCCATTTTAGCCTCACTTCACTGGTTGCCCATACATTTTAGGATT
>NW_019464915.1:0-661 GCF_002814215.2 Seriola lalandi dorsalis
TGTCATTTGATGCCTTACTATACTATGACGTTTTTATAACCTATTATGGCTTAATATAGTAATATGTATTTTTGGGGGGGTTTTATGCCATACTATACTATGACATTTTTTTTAGCATTTTTATGCCTTAAAACACTATGTCATTTGATGCATTGCCATACTAAGACGTTTCTATAACCCTTTATGGCTAAATATACTATTATGTTTTATTGACATTTTTTTGCCATACTATACTATGACGTTTTTTGACATTTTTATGCCATACTATACTATATCATTCGATGCCTTACCATACTATGACGTTTTTATAACCTATTATGGCTTAATATACTAATTGGTTTTTTTTGGACGTTTTATGCCATACTATACTATGACGTTTTTTAGCATTTTTATGCGTTACTATACTATATCATTCGATGCCTTACTATACTATGACGTTTTTATAACCTATTATGGCTTAATATACTAACTTTTTTTGACGTTTTATGCCATACTCTACTATGACGTTTTTTAGCATTTTTATGCCTTACTATACTATATCATTCGATGCCTTACCACACTATGACGATTTTGTAACCTATTATGGCTTAATATACTAATTTTTTTTTTCGACATTTTTATGCCATATTATACTATGACGTTTTTTTTAGCACTTTTATAC
>NW_019464916.1:0-486 GCF_002814215.2 Seriola lalandi dorsalis
GGACTCTGAGCTTTGAGCAAAGATCTCAGCTTCTAGTTTCTGCATCGTTTCTCACTTTGCGCATCTTCTTGTCATCTGGATTTCTCTGACTTTTCTTTCTCTTCTGGTTCTCTTCTGAACTGATTTTCAGACTTTGTGACTGACATCTGACCTGGTTTTCGGGGCTTCTGACCAATGTGTGAATTGATCACGACTGTTTTATCCCCTGGGGGCTGGCGCATGTTTCAGGGGCATCACCCTTCTTCTCCTGTGTTTCCACTTGGAGAAGAGAGTAATTTTCCACTGAACTTTAGAATAATTTAAATCTAGAGTTTACTTATAAACTTGCACATCCGTCTTCCACCATGACCACAAAACATTAAATGAAATAACATAAAACTACTTGCACTAATAATGGCAGAGAGGAGTAATAAGAGTGTTGATTTCATATTACATCCTTCAAACCTGGAATTAATCATAATACAAGTGGTTAATTGATCAAACAAC
>NW_019464917.1:0-470 GCF_002814215.2 Seriola lalandi dorsalis
CTTTTTATGCCCTACTATACTATGACGTTTTTCTGACTTTTTATGCCATGCTATACTATGACTTTTTTGGAACTTTTCATACCTTACTATGCTATGACGTTTTTAATACTTTTTATGCCTTACTATACTATGACGTTTTTATGTCTTTTCATACCTTACTATACTATGACGTTTTTATGACTTTTTATGCCTTACTATAATATGACGCTATTATGACTTTTTATGCCTTGCTATACTGTGTTGATTTTATACCTTACTGTACTATGACGTTTTTATGACTTTTTATGCCTTATTATACTATGACATTTTTATGACTTTTTATGCCTTACTATTCTATGACGTTTTTCTAACTTTTTATGCCTTATTATACTATGACGTTTTTATGACTTTTTATGCTTTACTATACTATGACGTTTTTATGCCTTATTATACTATGACGTTTTTATGACTTTTTATGCCTTACTATATTG
>NW_019464918.1:0-502 GCF_002814215.2 Seriola lalandi dorsalis
GGTCTAGGCCCTTCAGCCAGTCAACATTAGAGGGAAGGACATTGAGGTGGTGCACACTTATAAATACCTAGGTATTCACCTGGACAGTAAACTGGACTGGTCCCTGAACACAGATGCCATCTACCTGAAGGGGCAGAGCCTTTTTCCTCAGGAGGCTCAGGTCCTTCGAGGTCTGCAGTGAAATGCTGCACATGTTTTATCAGTCAGTGGTGGCCAGTGTACTCTTTAATGCTGCAGTCTGCTGGGGCAGCAGCATGTCCGACAAGGAGACTGGACAAGCTGGTAAAAAAGGCTGGGTCTGTGCTTGGCAGGAGTCTGGACTCACTCAGGACTGTTGTGGAGAGATGCATGCAATGTAAGATGGAGGCCATCTTGGACAATACTAACCACCGTCTCTACAACATTCTGGCAGGACAGAGAAGCAGCTACAGCTGCAGAACAGAGAGGTTCAGGAGATCCTTTGTTCCCACTGCCATCAGGCTATACAACACCTCAGCCAAAG
>NW_019464920.1:0-408 GCF_002814215.2 Seriola lalandi dorsalis
CGTTTCCTTGGCTACAATGCGTTGGGAACTGAAACATTATGAATCATATTCCACAAGTTCCCATCTGAGACAGCGAGGGATGGAGGGAAATCGATCTAAATTCATCTTCAGGCCTCCTGGTCTCCTGCCTTCAGATTGTATGATTTATTAGACTGCTGACAATTCAGCCTGCTGGCTTTCATCTCTGGACGATACTGTAATATGGAAATCTTTTATGTCAGATCAGTTTCTGATTGGAGTGAACCAAAACTGAAATCTGTGCATAAAAAGAGATTCAGCAAAACAACAACAAAGCAGCTGTGGCTCTTTTCCAGTTAGAAATTGATAATACAATAAACGTGCAGCACACTAATTATGCCACATGCATGTAACTGAGGCTCTTCCTCATCACTAATCACTAATCCGTAG
>NW_019464921.1:0-417 GCF_002814215.2 Seriola lalandi dorsalis
CTGGGCCCTCGGATTTTCCCCAAGCCCCTCAAAGACTGCCATTCCCCTTTTGAATTGAACTGTGTTTATTTACCTGCATCTAATAACAATAAAAGTCATTACCAATCATCGGTCCTAGTCGGTGCTGCTTTTGGGTCCAAACCTCACCCATTACAGATCAGCAGAACACTCTTCACAGACACAGATCTGAGGAAGAATTTAAAATGAAATATCTAACTGTTCTGTAATCCATGTGATATTTCTATGTAATGAGTCAATTCCCAGTATATCCTCTAGAATGACTGAAATACAACATATAGGTTTCAAGACAATATCTTTCATGTGACCATACTGTCAGCATCATTCACACAACAGACATCACAGACACCCACAATGTCTTTATTATTGTCAATATAGTCAAAAGAGTGCTGTGTAATC
>NW_019464922.1:0-432 GCF_002814215.2 Seriola lalandi dorsalis
ACATGATGTGAAATGCAGGTTTGTGTGTGTGTGTGTGTGTGTGTGTGTGTGTGTGTGTGTGTGTGTGTGTGTGTGACATAATAACACAGTTTGTCTCCTTGAACACGCTGCTCATTTTGGTTTTCCTGCAGATGATGAACTGAAGGACGATGGTCTGCTCTCTGTACAACACACTGCTGCTAATCAGGGTGCACACACACACACACACACACACATACCCACACACACACACACACACACATACCCACACATACCCACACATACCCACACACACACACACACACGCACTTTTTTCATCTCAGAGAGAAAAACAAACATCTTTGCATCATGTGTGGCTCCCTGGTGGATTCACATGGAGGAAAATAATCAGAGGCAGAAGAACTTCTTTCGTTTTTCTTTGATTCAAGTCCTGAGGGACACACACACACACAC
>NW_019464923.1:0-377 GCF_002814215.2 Seriola lalandi dorsalis
ATGTGCGTGTGTGTGTGCGTGTGTGTGTGTGTGTGTGTTTACACATTAAATCTGTCTCTATAGGATCCATTAGTGTGTGAATGGGGGCTTAGTGCTACACTATTGTTGAAACTGCAGTTGTCAACATCTGGACAGATGCTAACCTCACGCAACATGTGCATTAACACGTCACAGCGCTTCCAACAACTCGCTGCGTTTTCACTGACGATGAACTGAAACTGATCAGGTCTCAGATCCAGGTCCACGCCAGGAACCTGGACCTGTCTGTGTGTGTGTGTGTGTGTGTGTGTGTGTGTGTCCTCTGTGTGTGTGTGTCCTCTGTCTGTGTGTGTGTGTGTGTGTCTGTGTGTGTGTGTGTCCTCTGTCTGTGTGTGTGT
>NW_019464924.1:0-437 GCF_002814215.2 Seriola lalandi dorsalis
GTAGACCTCAGAGACAGGATTGTATCGAGGCACAGATCTGGGGAAGGGTACAAAAACATTTCTGCAGCATTGAAGGTCCCGAAGAGCACAGTGGTCTCCATCATTCGTAAATGAAAGAAGTTTGGAACCACCTGGACTCTTCCTAGAGCTGGCCGCCCAGCCAAACTGAGCAATCATGGGAGAAGGACTTTGGTCAGGGAGGTGACCAAGAACCCGATGGTCACTTTGACAGAGCTCCAGCGTTCCTCTGTGGAGATGGGAGAAACTTCCAGAAGGACAACCGTCTCTGCAGCACTCCACCAATCAAGCCTTTATGGTCGAGTGGCCAGACGGAAGCCTCTACTCAGTAAAAGGCACATGACACCCCGCTTGGAGTTTACCAGAAGGCACCTAAAGGACTCTCAGACCATGAGAAACAAGATTCTCTGGTCTGATGA
>NW_019464925.1:0-445 GCF_002814215.2 Seriola lalandi dorsalis
GACGTTTTTTGACATTTTTATGCCTTACTATACTATGACATCTATATGCCTTACTATACTATGACGTTTTTTGACATTTTTTTGCCTTACTATACTATGACGTTTTTGACATCTATATGCCTTACTATACTATGACGTTTTTTGACATCTTTTTGCCTCACTCTACTATGACGTTTTTTTACATTTTTATGCCTTACTATACTATCACGTTTTTATGCCTTACTATACTATCACGTTTTTTGACATTTTTATGCCTTACTATACTGTGACATTTTTTGAAATTTTTATACCTTGATATAGTATGACGTTTTTATGCCTTACTATACTATGACGTTTTTTGACATTTTTATGCCTTACTATACTATGACGTTTTTATGCCTTACTATACTATGACGTTTTTTGACGTTTTTATGCCTTACTATACTATGACGTTTTTTGACATTTA
>NW_019464926.1:0-408 GCF_002814215.2 Seriola lalandi dorsalis
CTAATCCACTCACTACTGAATACTTCACGTGCATGTTATGTCATTTTAAGGTGTGCATTTGTGTAGCCTATGTCTTTTTAAGGATTATAAAAATTAGACTTTAAGATTCAAGATATGAAATTCAAATTTGAACATCCAAGATCACTGACACTGAGCATTAGCTATCAGTTTATAATCGATTTATGGGTAAATGAACAGATTACACATAGGTGATCTGGTCACATGGTTGACTATTAGAATTAATTCATATAGAGCTGTAAAAATTTTAAACCCAGTATTTAAAAACATCCACTTCCTGTCACCTGTATGTAAAGTACAGATGACCACCTGTTGGTCCCAGACTGAGGCAGTTCCTTATTAAAGGTGAAGAAAATAGAGAACTGTAAGGCTGCAACCAGTGATTATTTT
>NW_019464927.1:0-402 GCF_002814215.2 Seriola lalandi dorsalis
CTCCAGATAAGTGAGAACCATTTGAAGACCATTGACCTGCTGATGATAGCAGCAGCAGCAGCAGCAGCAGCAGCAGCAGCAGCAGCAGCAGCAGGTCCCAGTAGCTCTAAGTGACATTTCTATGGTTATGTTGCTTTAAGCGTCTCCCAGAGGCTTTCTAAGGTTTCTGGCACGGATGTGTGTGTGCGTGTGTGTGTGCATGTGACCTCTGATCCCTATACAGTGCTCTACAGATCAATGGAATGAAACTGATCCTATTCCCATTGCTCATCTGTCAGTCAATACATCATTTTATGAACCATTTCCTCCCCATCCATCTATTTAAAGACATGTAAAGCTTACATACAGATTTAAGTTTTTTTCCTATTTTTACATGATAGTCTATCTTGTTTTTTTTTTTTT
>NW_019464928.1:0-545 GCF_002814215.2 Seriola lalandi dorsalis
TGACAGGAGTGTAGCTGAGATCAAAATGAAAACCGAGATCGAACATGGGTACTGAGCACTAATGTAATACAGTAGTAATAACTACTGCGCACTCTTGTCATGATATGACTATGGAGTACTAATGTAATAAAGTAATAACTACCAAGTATATAGTTATAAATTAGTAATAACTACCGAGTACTCATAATGATGTAGTAATAACTACAGAGTGCTCTTGTAATGATGTAATAATGACTAGGTACTCGTGTAATAAAATAGTAATAGTAATAACTACTGAGTACTCAGTCAACATGCTGACAGGTGTCACGGCTGGTGTGATCCAACACAAGATGGTCTCTAGTTATTGTCTAAATCAGGCAGAGGTCAGACCCTGACATGGAGTTTGGGAAAATCCAGCTGGCAGAGTGCTTTGTATGATTAAATCCCTGCTGCAATGACATAACTCCGAATTAAATCCTCAGATATGATGGACAGCTTGTAGGCCACCAGAAGTAAATAAGAATGAAAGCTGCTCCCTTCCTTCACAATTCATTTCAGGCACTTTG
>NW_019464929.1:0-454 GCF_002814215.2 Seriola lalandi dorsalis
GGACTATCAACCCGAGCACCGCCACCACTAAGGGGCCTGCTGCTACCAGGAGTCAGGCTAGGACTCACTTGGCGGCATTTGAGGAGCCAAACAACTTCCGAAAGAAACTTCCGGCCGCGCATTTACACCAACCTGGTTTGCTAAGTGGCTTCATGACGTGGCGGAGAGTGATCAGGTTGTGTGTTTTGCTTGTTTGAACGCAGCGGGGGAAAAAAACTGATTGATGAAGACAGTTTTAGGACTGACAACCCCTTCGTGAAGGGTGGCTTTTCAAACTGCCGTAAAGTAATTGAAAAATCCAAAGAGCACGAGAGATATAAGTTGCACACCGACACAAAACAAAGGCATTTGACTTTAAGTGATGTGCCGATTAACTTCCTGTTGTCTGATGCTGCTGCTGCCAAACAGCAGGGAAGTGTACGACACGTTTGGGAACTACAGTTCAGATCCATCA
>NW_019464930.1:0-408 GCF_002814215.2 Seriola lalandi dorsalis
GTTATTAGATATTACAGAATGTTAATGATTAATAATGTGTGTTTGTTTCAAAGCTCAACTGAATAAAGTTTCCTTGTAAACACGAGAGACAACAAAAACAATCCAGACACAACCATTAGTCCACGCTAGCTTTGTGTGTAATATGCTTCATAGCGATGCTGACAGTTAGTCCACTAGTGATAGCAACATTTATGGAACACAGCAAGTTAGCCAACGTTATCATGTCTACTGCAGTCATGACTAATGAAAACAGACATGTAACATTGTGAAGCATCAAGTTACTGACACATAGAGGAGAAGAAGAACAGTTCTGAGTCCAGCTGGCCCCCTTAGCAGCTCGTAGGGTTCTCCTCTCAGTAAAAACCAGACCAGTATCTGCTCCATGGTCAGACTGGGAGAGAAATTCAG
>NW_019464931.1:0-396 GCF_002814215.2 Seriola lalandi dorsalis
GCAGAGAATGACAAAGTAGCGTCTGTTTTGGCACACTTTCCCACTTTGTTTTGTGCCGTTGTTTTGTCGGCCTAAAGCTGTAGAATTGATTGGTGATAGTCATCCCTCAGGGAGAAGATGCCCCCGGGTGACGCACAGCTTTGGATAGATCAATGGAGAAAAAAGAGCTGAGCATCAGCTGGACACGGAGAGAGGTGTGGCAATCACCATAACTTAGCCTGTGTCACTCCAAATTGATGTAAAACTTTTTATTATTATGGAGGGACAGGAAGAATTTATGTCCTCCGTCTCACCACACTGAAGACGCACAGACACACACACACACACACACACACACACACACACAACTACAGCACAGAGGGCACCAGCTGATCCTCTTTGAAGATTTTAAAGGAG
>NW_019464932.1:0-497 GCF_002814215.2 Seriola lalandi dorsalis
TATCTATCTATCTATCTATCTATCTATCTATTTATCTATCTATCTATCTATCTGTCTATCTATCTATCTATCTGTCTATCTATCTATCTGTCTATCTATCTATCTGTCTATCTATCTATCTATCTGTCTATCTATCTATCTGTCTATCTATCTATCTGTCTATCTATCTATCTATCTATCTATCTATCTATTTATCTATCTATCTATCTATCTATCTATCTATCTATCTATCCATCCATCCATCCATCCATCCATCATGGTGCATTCAATTGCTTATGGGAAACTCTATTTCAAAATAAAATGTGCTTTTAGTCTCATTATCACGCAGCAATGACACGATTCAAGCAACTGAATGTCCACTAGCTGTTTCAGGACCTTTTGACTGACATGTCATGGTCTTCATCAGTAGATGGGGTTCTGAGCGAACGCCACCTGTTAATGAAGACTGTGAGATGCAGTCGAAAGCGCTGGAAAAAGATAGTAAGTAGACCTTGAGT
>NW_019464933.1:0-356 GCF_002814215.2 Seriola lalandi dorsalis
TCCTTCCCAGAACAAGCAGGGGGGGCACCATCAGCTGGATCCCCGCCGGGAACGGCAACGCCCGACCCGGCGCCGCCAGCAGACTCAATCGGTCCTGGAGCCGCCGACCCCCCGCCGGGAGCCGGAACAGCAGAAGCCGGAGCCACCGGAGCTACCGGAGCCACCGGAGCCACCGGAGCCACCGGAGCCACCGGAGCCACCGGCTCCGGCCCCCGACGAGGGGCCGCCGGCCCCCCAGCAGCAGCCGGCCGCCGCACCGCCTCCCGCTCCGGGCAGGAACGGAGCAAATGTCCCTCTGCCCCACAACCGAAACATTTCATGGTGTCAGACGAAGCGTAAACCATATAATTAAACCC
>NW_019464934.1:0-593 GCF_002814215.2 Seriola lalandi dorsalis
CTATGGCTTTTTATGCCTTACTATACTATGACGTTTTTATGACTTTTTATGCCTTACTATACCATGACTTTTTATGCCTTATTATACTATGACGTTTTTATGACTTTTTATCCCTTACTATACTATGACGTTTTTATGCCTTACTATACTATGTCATTTTTTTGACTTTTTATGCCTGACTTTACTATGACGTTTTTATGACTTTTTATGCCTTACTATACTATGACGTTTTTATGCCTTATTATACAATGTTTTTTTTATGACTTTTTATGCCTTATTATACTATGACTTTTTATGCTTTACTATACTATGATGTTTTCATGACTTTTTATGCCTTAATATACTGTGACTTTTTTATGACTTTTTATGCCTTACTATACAATGAGGTTTTTATGAATTTTTATATCTTACTATACTATGATGTTTTTATGACTTTTTTGCCTTAATATACTATGACGTTTTTAATGACTTTATATGCCTTACTATACTATGACTTTTTATGCCTTAATATAATATGACATTTTATGCCATACTATACTATGATGTTTTTTGGCGTTATCATGCCTAATTATACTATGTCATTTTTTTTACAT
>NW_019464935.1:0-394 GCF_002814215.2 Seriola lalandi dorsalis
TTCCCACCCTGCTCTGCTGATATTCTTGTATGAGACTGATACAGAAACTCTTCCTCCTCTCCTCTCCACCTCCCAGTAACAACGTCCAGTCAGACTCTCTCTACTCAGGACCTGAGGACATAAAGTGAATCTGTCTGGATGACGAGGATAAGACTGTTGTTGACTCCATGTTACTTTTCTGTTTCCCTCAGATAATAACAGATGTGTGTGTGCTGTGTTTGGATCCAGGGTGATTTCCTGTGAATATTTTAAGAAGTCAGTTCTGGTCTTGGGCTCTGGTTGTGACAGTAAAACATCCACTTCAGTCAGTGTCAGTGAGATGTTTGTCCATGTCTCTGTCAGAACGTCCTGTAGTTTCTCTCTGAGCTGTGACACAGCTGCTGTCACGTCCTCA
>NW_019464936.1:0-456 GCF_002814215.2 Seriola lalandi dorsalis
AATTATTATTATTATTGATAGTAATAATAATATTGTTATTATTAATATTATTATTATTATTATTATTATTATTATTATTATTGCATAGCTCAACATAGGACATGTCTTAGGAAATGATTGACTATTGATTATTAGTAAGTTACAGACACATGAAATAAAGTTTTACAATAATGTTGTGTCAGATCCAGATATGAAAATTGTGTATTCTCTACTTTCTTTTCTTTCTTTTTTTCTGTTTTTTATTAAGTTTCTAATGGTCTGATTATTCAGAATGCTGGTTATTAAACAGTGAAGATTTCAGTCTGTGTGCCGCTCCCTCTTCCTCTCTGATTCTCGCTCTGTGTCTCTCTAGGACACGTTGAGAGAGTGTCGCCCCGGCAACGTTCGCTGCTTGGGCTACCTGTCCTGGGTCTCTCCGCTCTTCTTCACCACCTTCGTGGTCATGGTCCAGTTTGT
>NW_019464937.1:0-408 GCF_002814215.2 Seriola lalandi dorsalis
TCTGTTGTGGCACGTACATAACATTTGAAGGGAGAAACTGCAATGTGACCTCATTGAATTAAATACTGTTTGTGACCAATTCTAACAACTACACGTATAAAATACAATTTAATTTGAACTTCAAAAATATCAAACAATAAACATTCAATTTGTTTGTTTGTTTGTTTGTTTTATCAATACATTCTATAGTTATTCTGAAAAATATGTTTCAACAGAGGATGAGAAGGGACTCACAGAACATGTCTCTTGGTTTTGTACCAAATAGCTGGTGCTGGTTTTTTGGTACTTTATCACTGCCTCTAATTCCAAATATTACAAGGGAAAATTAAAAAAAAGCTTATTTCATAGTGAAAAATTTAGGCCTGTTTCTAGGTTCATAACTAATTTGTTTCATAAATCATTCGTCAC
>NW_019464938.1:0-444 GCF_002814215.2 Seriola lalandi dorsalis
GGGCAGGGGTAGGTGTGGGGGCAGGTGTAGGGGGAGGGTCTGGTTGAAGAGGTGGCTGTGATTGGACTACAGGAGCTGGGGGTGGGGCTGGAGCAGTTGTTGCAGCTGGGGGTGGGGCTGCAGCAGGTGCTGGGGGCAGGACTTTGACTTGGACCGGAAGTGGGGGAGGGGATGCCACAGATGCAGGTGCAGTTACAGGCACAGGTACGGGTGCAGGCACAGGTGCGGGTGCGGGTGCAGGTGCAGGGGCAGGGGCAGGGGCAGGGGCAGGGGGTTGGTGAGGTTGGATGGGTCCAGGAGGAGGCGGGGCTTGGATTCGTATAAGAGGAGGTGGTTGGTGATTGACAGGGGGAGGGGCTTGTTTGTGGGTAGTGGGAGGGACTAAAGCTGCAGTTGGTGCTCCTGTGGTGGGCGTTGCCAAAACTGATGGACAGTGAAAGATTA
>NW_019464939.1:0-414 GCF_002814215.2 Seriola lalandi dorsalis
AAGAACCAAAAAACCATCTCAATGTAGTTTTACATCTCCTCTCTCAGGCTTCTCTCTGGAGCTCTAGTAACAAAAGGTCAATGAGCCAATCAGAAGAGAGGAGGCACTGAGCCTCTTTTCTGATTGGCTGACTGTGTTCAGAGTGGTCCAATAAAAATATAGCAGATTTCAGGTAAACACAAGAAACCAAATCTCGCAATGTTGGATGGTGGGTCCAGGTGGGTGGGGCTTGGGGTGCGGCTGAGAGCGGTGACTGCTCTTTTGTGACATCACAAAGTTCCAGAAGTCCTGACAGCTGGTTTTAAGGCTCAGTGTCTGAATACAGGCTGTGTGCATTTCTCTGTGGACTGAGGCTTTGATACTTTCACAGTATTAATATTGAACCTAGACCTGCTTTATAATCAAACTACACAT
>NW_019464940.1:0-350 GCF_002814215.2 Seriola lalandi dorsalis
ACGGCGTCAGAGAGTCACGGCGTCACGGCGTCAGAGAGTCACAGAGTCACGGCGTCACAGCGTCACGGCGTCAGAGAGTCACGGCGTCACGGCGTCAGAGAGTCACAGAGTCACGGCGTCACAGCGTCACGGCGTCACAGAGTCACGGCGTCACAGAGTCAGGGAGTCACAGTGTCTGTGCGGCGTTCAGCTCTGTGACTTCATCAGGTTTCTCCAACATAAATATATTATTCAACAAAGTACAGATATAGATACTTAATGAATTTTTCATTGCGCTCCTACAAAGTGTGTGTGGGTGTCGTGGAGTGCGTTTGATTCATCAGGCGCTGTGCAGGGTGACCCCCCCCCCC
>NW_019464941.1:0-540 GCF_002814215.2 Seriola lalandi dorsalis
GTGCTTTATCTTTAAATCTACAGTCTGGTCTGTTCACTTACTGATACTGAAGTCCTTATTTTCTGTAATGCAGATGAACCGAATCACTGCTCTGCCCATCAAAACACATTAATAACACAAAATATAATCAACAAATAACAAATGAATCATGACGTGTTATTATTAGATATGAATTTTGATTTGAATATTGAAATTTAAGCCACTCAGCAGTATGTAAAGTAATTAAAATTAACCCCCTATTTACCAGCTGCAACACTAACCGCTCACTAAATAAATAAACATATCAATATATAAACATATAAACCTTCAACGTCTTGAACAGGATCTTTTTTATATGTTGAAACTTATGCCACGAGTGAGCAGTTAAGAGGAGCAGAGCCCATTAACATGTCCACACATCACATTAAACTAAACCATTGATTAATTATGTGCTCTGTGTGTGTGTGTGTGTGTGTGTGTGTGTGTGTGTGTGTGTGTGTGTGTGTGTGTGTGTGTGTGTGTCTGTGTGTGTGTGTGTGTGTGTGTGTGTGTGTGTGTGTG
>NW_019464942.1:0-420 GCF_002814215.2 Seriola lalandi dorsalis
ATGATTACGCATTCATCAATCACAAAAACTACCACTCTATAAATGTACAGGTGATTTGTGATGCCAAGCTATCACTTTTAAACGTGGTGGCCAGGTGACCGGGGGCGCACACGATTCTTTTATTTTTCAAAACAGCTGTGTTGACACGCGGCTGCAGGAGGCGGCGCTGCAGAACCAAACTCATCTCCATTACCTTCTTCCACACAGCGGTTTTATGAGCTCCTTTGACCCCACGTTTCAGACTGCCAAAAAGCACATCCTTATTTTGCGCCACCTCGGATGTCAGGATGTTGATCTCCATCCTGAAAAGTTTCGTTTTTTGCCAGTAACTCTTCTCTCCAAGTTTGACCTTAGTGGGCGAGGCCTCCGAACCAGGAATATTTAACGGCGTAACATGTTAATGACGATCGAATTCAGCCG
>NW_019464943.1:0-493 GCF_002814215.2 Seriola lalandi dorsalis
TGATGTCAGTTCCGCCTCAGTCCTCAGCCAATCACACGTCTCCACGGCTACCACAGTTAGCCACTTAGCTTCTGTACAATATGATATAAAAGTGTCACTGGGTTTAATTATGAAACAATCACAGACTTTGAAAAGGGTTAAAATTTGAATCTATAATTCAATATAAATAAACTCCAGTAAAGACCTTGTTTATTAACCCTTGAGCCTAACTGTGACCTCTGACCTGTGACCTCTGACCTGTGTTGCTGTTGCGCTCTCTCAGGTTTCTACATGTACATCGAGACGTCGAGGCCGAGGCTGGAGGGAGACAAAGCTCGGCTGCTGTCTCCCACCTTCAACATGAACTCGAAGATTTCCTCCTCGTCCGCCGTCAGCAACAGCCCCACCTACTGCTTCGCCTTCTTCTACCACATGTACGGCAAACACATAGGTGAGGCTGCAGCAACATGGCGCCGTCTCAGGTACAGCACAGAATAAATCATGACAACATTAA
>NW_019464944.1:0-425 GCF_002814215.2 Seriola lalandi dorsalis
GGAGGGAGTGAGAGGGGTGAGAGAGGGAGGGAGAGAGAGAGGGAGGGAGGGAGGGGGTGAGGAAGGAATTGAGGAAGAAAGAGAGTGGGAGGGAGTGAGAGGGGGGAGAAACAGGGATAGATAGGGAGGGGGAGAGAGAGAGACCTTCACCTTTGTCTCTAAACAGAGAAATAAAACATGGAGTCTGACCTCAGAGTCTCCAGTCCACAGTCTGGACTCCTCAGAAAATACCACAGCTGCTTCACATCTGGATCCTGCAGGTTGTTGTCACTCAGGTCCAGTTCTCTCAGGTGGGAGGGGTTGGACTTCAGAGCTGAGGCCAGAGAAGAACAGCTGATCTCTGACAAACTAGAGTTCTTCCATCTGAATAAAGAAAGAAAGATGTAAATCAAAGTCATTGATAATTGATCAGATGTGTCCAGAAG
>NW_019464945.1:0-484 GCF_002814215.2 Seriola lalandi dorsalis
AAGTGAGTGACAGAAAATAAGACTCCGTAGCAAACTGCAGAGATGAAGATGGCTACTTTGATCAAATAAATCTGTGGCATTGAGATATGTTGTTGAGCCGCAGATTCATCCACTGACCATTTCCTTGATGAAACCTTTTGTCTATATGTCAAAAAAAAAAAAAAAAATACAGTCACAATATCCCAAATGTGATGCCAATTAATTTCTTCTTTATTCAATTTAGCACTTTTTTCGTTTTGTTCGACCAACAGGCCCCAAAATATTCTGTTAACTGTCATATCAGACTAACACCAGGAAATATTTACATTTGTAGAACAGGAACCAGTGAATATTTGAACATTTCTGTTACAGTTTCTTTTGACATGCTCTAATTACTGAAGAATGTATTTGCATCACATTTCATCAGGCTGTGGATCTGCCTCAAATAGAAACTACAAGCCTACGAATAACCCAACACACACACACACACACACACACACACACA
>NW_019464946.1:0-338 GCF_002814215.2 Seriola lalandi dorsalis
CATTCTCACACACACACACACACACACACACACACACACACACATAAATAAATAAAGACAATAAAAATAAGACAATAATAACAAGAACTTAGGAAATGCTGAAGACTGGAGAGCAAAGAAAACCATAGTGATAAAATAATAAAACACTAAAACAGAGGAGATTTATTAAAGTGAGTAAAACCAGAAATAAACGGTGGGATATTAAAAATCAAATAAAAATGAGACAAGATGGTGAAGACAGAATAATAAAATGTTAAAAGAGAGGAGATGTTTGGAAGTGAGTAAAACCAGTTAATGATAAAAGTAGAAATAAACTAAATAACCAGAAATAAAAGTAA
>NW_019464947.1:0-500 GCF_002814215.2 Seriola lalandi dorsalis
GCAACAGAAACATTATAAGTATGTGGCAGGTTAACACAACCTTAACCACTGGCTCTGAGCCGGTTTTCAGGCTCCAGTTCTTAACTATGGGGCTCAACTAACACATCAATTTCTATAAAAGTCTGCACCCATCCTTTGTGTCACAGCAAAAGTGTTGTACACAGGTATCAAAACCTCAGGCACTACCGCACCTATTTAAGTTTTATATGCAGAATATAGAGGGTCAAAAGTCTAGCCACTCGTCATGACAGTCAAGACCGAAAGAATACGAAGAAACGGAGCTAACTTGACTTTACTAGTTACTTATTATTGGTTTAATTAACTGCACTTAACTTTTCCACAACAGGTGTTTGCTTTTTCTGCTGTGAGATGTTGACATGTCAACAACAAAATTAAAATATTAAAAATAATAAAATAGACTGGAGCAATGGTTTATGTGTTTTGCTACAATGACAAGTCCAAATATATTCACTTTGATTTTATTTATGGTGGTGGTCTGA
>NW_019464948.1:0-486 GCF_002814215.2 Seriola lalandi dorsalis
TCATAGTATAATAAGGCATAAAAACATCATAAAATGTCATAGCATTGTAAGGCATAGTATAATAAGGCATAAAAATGTCAAAAACTTTATATTATAATAAGGCATAAAAACATCATAAAATGTCATAGTATTGTAAGGCATAGTATAGTAAGGCATAAATACGTAATAAAAACGTCATAGTATAGTAAGGCATAAAAATGTCAAAAAACGGCATAGTATAATAAGACATAAAAACATCATAAAATGTAATAGCATTGTAAGGCATAGTATAGTAAGGCTTAAAAATGTCAAAAAAACGGCATAGTGTAATAAGGCATAAAAATGTCAAAAAACGGCATAGTATAATAAGGCATAAAAACATCATAAAATGTCATAGCATTGTAAGGCATAGTATAGCAAGGCGTAAAAATGTCAAAAAACGGCATAGTGTAATAAGGCATAAAAATATCAAAAAACGTCATAGTATAATAAGGCATAAAAACATCA
>NW_019464949.1:0-396 GCF_002814215.2 Seriola lalandi dorsalis
TTTGATAGTCATTATAATGTCAGAAAATCATTTATATTTGTATGGACTATTGAAATTTTGTAAAAAAAAAAAAAGAAAAATCATAAGTGGAACAACAAGTTTAACTTAGACCATATAATAATAATAGTAATAATAATAATAATAATAATAATTCACATGAAAAAAGACATAAATTGAACATAAATTCATGTTAAAAACATGAATGAAAAATGAGAAAATGGAAAATAAAACCAACTACATTGTTAAACATGTCTGAGAAAGACTCCAGGAACATATTAACTTGTAATACTAAAATTAAATCATACAGCTTTGTTAATGCCACTATAATCTTCAGCAACACATCAACACTGAAACAAGAGGTAGACAGAGTGTTCAGGTACTTACCTTAATGTTGCT
>NW_019464950.1:0-849 GCF_002814215.2 Seriola lalandi dorsalis
CGACATAGTATAGTATGGTACAAAAATGTCAGAAAATGTCATAGTATAACATGACATAAAAATGCCAAAAAAACATCATAGTATAGTATGGCATAAAAGGTCAAAAAAACATAATTGTATATTAAGGCATAAAATGTCATAAAAACGTCATAGTATGGTAAGGAATGAATCGACATAGTATAGTATGGTATAAAAAATGTCAAAAAACATCATAGTATAGTATGGCATAAAAGGTCAAAAAAACATCATTGTATATTAAGGCATAAAAGGTCATAAAAACCTCATAGTATGGTAAGGAATGAATCGACATAGTATAGTATGGTATAAAAATGTCAAAAAATGTCATAGTATAATATGGCATAAAAATGGCAAAAAACATCATAGTATAATATGGCATAAAAATGTCAAAAAATGTCATAGTATATGGCATAAAAATGCCAAAAAATGAAATGAAATAAAACGTCAATAAAACATTATGATATATTAAGGCATAAAATGTCATAAGAACGTCATAGTATGGTAAGGAATGTAACGACACAGTATAGTATGGCATAAAAATGTCAAAAAATGTCATAGTATATGGCATAAAAATGCCAAAAAATAAAATGAAATAAAACGTCAATAAAACATTATGATATATTAAGGCATAAAATGTCATAAGAATGTGTTAGTATGGTAAAGAATGGAATGACACAGTATAGTTAAGCATAAAAATGTCAAAAAATGTGATAGTATGGTAAGGAATGAATCGGCATAGTATAGTTAGGCATAAAAATGTCAAAAAATGTCATAGTATAGTATGGCATAAAAGGTCAAAAAAACATCATTGTATATTAAGGCATAAAATGT
>NW_019464951.1:0-409 GCF_002814215.2 Seriola lalandi dorsalis
GATGTTTTACACCTTACTATACTATGACATTTTTTTTACTTTTCCATGCCTTACTATACTATGACATTTTTACGACTTTTTATGCCTCACTATAGTATGACATTTTTTTTTACTTTTCTATGCCTTGCATTTTTTTCTACTTTTTAAGTCTTACTATACTATGCCATTTTTATGACTTTCTATGCCTCACTATACTATGACATTTTCATGACTTTCTATGCCTTACTATACTATGATATTTTAATGACTTTTTATGCCTCAGTATACTAAGACATTTTTATGGCTTTTTATGCCTTACTATACTATGACATTTTTCTTTACTTTTTATGCCTTGCATTATTTTTGACTTTCTTTGACTTGCAATACTGTGACTTTTTTTTTTACTCTTCTATGCCTTACTATACTATGA
>NW_019464952.1:0-411 GCF_002814215.2 Seriola lalandi dorsalis
TTCTCTTCATCTTCATATCTTCATCTCTTCCTCTTCATCTCTGTCTCTCTTCATCTCTTCATCTTCATCTCTTTCTCTTCATCTCTTCCTCTTCATCTCTTTCTCTTCATCTTCATCTCTTCATCTCTTTCTCTTCATCCTCATCTCTTCATCTCTTTCTCTTCATCGCTACCTCTCTTCATCTCTCTCTTCATCTTCATCAGTTCCTCTTCATCTCTCTCTCTTCATCCTCATCTCTTCATCTCTACCTCTTCATCTCTTTCTCTTCCTCTTCATCTCTTTCTCTTCATCTCTACCTCTTCATCTCTTTCTCTTCATCCTCATCTCTTCATCTCTTCCTCTTCATCTCTGTCTCTCTTCATCTCTTCCTCTTCATCTCTTTCTCTTCATCTCTACCTCTTCATCTCTTTC
>NW_019464953.1:0-457 GCF_002814215.2 Seriola lalandi dorsalis
TTCAAAAGAGCTTGAACAGCACATCTTGAAACCCCAGTCTGCTTTGAAATCTTTGTCTGGGAGAGACCTTGCTGATGCAGTATAACTACCCTGGGTCTTGTTGCTGTGCTCAGTCTTGCCATGGTGTATGACCTGTGACATGAAACTGTCTTCCACAACCTCACCTTGGTAGCAGAGTTTGGCTGTTCCTCACCCAGTTTTAAGCCTCCTACAAAGCTGTTTCTGTTTCAGTTAATGACTGTGTTTCAACCTACATGTGAAACCGATGATCATTAGCACCTGTTTGGTATAATTGGTTGATCATATACCTGACTATAATCCTACAAAATCCCTGAGTTTGTGCCAGTGTAAATTGATAAAAATAGACAATTATTGCCTTCATATGTGCCTTCATATTTCATGTAAATAGTCACCTCTCTCAGTACTGATGGGAAACATCATGATGTGTTGAGGACAG
>NW_019464954.1:0-408 GCF_002814215.2 Seriola lalandi dorsalis
TCTGCTGGTCTGCTGCCGGCCGTGTGCGTGTGTGTCGATTCTGATGTATGTGTATGTGTGTGTGTGTGTGTGTGTGTGCGTGTGTGTGTGTGTGTGTGTGTCTTTTATGAGTGTTTTATGATGTGTGTGTGTGTGTGTGTGTGAGAAGGCATTGGTAGTCCCACTCCCACACACTTCCCTGTCACATCCCCTACATACTCTACACACACACAGACACACACACACACACACACACGATGCTCATAAAGACATAGTGTATGTAGACACCCAAGTCTTTATTGAATTTACTGTCTGCTCACTTTTTTATCTTTGCATTATAAAATATTGATGACTTCTTTCAGCAGAATTTGTTTAGCATCTTTTGGATTAAAGTTTTCATGATTCCACATTGAATAGATAATTCCTAAA
>NW_019464955.1:0-437 GCF_002814215.2 Seriola lalandi dorsalis
AGGATAACCATCCAAAAGACAATAAATAAGAGAATTTTCTGAGAAAGATTTTAGTACATTCCATTCTTATTTTACCTCACACATTGATAGGTTGGCTATGAATGCTATTATTTTTTAACTGAGAGGCTCATAGGTCGGACACCCTAGGAGGGAAAAGCAGGCTACCACAGCTCACTGGAAGATTCAGCTCATAATCCTGACCTGCAGCCACACATACAACAGTGTGTGTGTGTGTGTGTGTGTGTATGTGACAGAGCATTGTATGTGTTTGAGATGGAGGGGCTAACTGTGTATTTGTTAGAATAAGAGACTGTGTGTGTGCGTGCATTAGAGAGACGCAGAGAGAGGGAGAGAAAGAGGGAGAAAAAGTAATTGTGTGTGCTGAGCTGGATCACTGAAAGCTTTAGTTACCGTGTGTGTGTGTGTGTGTGTGTGTG
>NW_019464956.1:0-489 GCF_002814215.2 Seriola lalandi dorsalis
TTTTTTTTTTTTGCATACGCAGTTAGACTTGTGAGCAGAAAATGAAAGCAGTGAGGTCTCACCCAGGTTTTCCAGGTCCTTCCGGGTGACAAACTTGTAGTCATCGTACACTGTGCTTTCTGGGCTCTCCTCCAGCTCCTCTGTCAGGTTGTCAAGGAAGGAGCACCACCGAGGTGCAGGGCCCAGAGCCTAAACACACAGACACCCACATGCACACGCACACACACATACCTAGTTCAGATTTAGATCTCTGAGTAAGTATGAAACCTATCATGCATTTGTTGAAACAAAAATAAACCAACTGTCCAAGGTTATGTTTCACTTCCAGTCAGAAATGACTGAGCTCTTCTTTGTTGAATTGTGCTGACAGTTCACCCAACGCTAATGATACAAAAGCATCAGCAGCAAAGTATCATTGCCTCGTAACATGAGTATGGTGTTCACTTTTGACTGACAAGACACATTTAATGTTCTCACAGCGATAAGAAG
>NW_019464957.1:0-447 GCF_002814215.2 Seriola lalandi dorsalis
CCATCTTGCAAGTGGGTGTTCGCATTTTGCCCCTCCACTCCCACAGATGTTTTTGAAAACGTCTTTGTTCTCTCGTATTATGAACAACGTGCAACTCTGCAGGTCTCAAAGTAAATCTCACATTTTGCACTTGCAGTTGCACTCTGGGATTACACTGGATATATACAAATATATATATTTATATATATATTTTAATCACAGACAATATAAGATTTGTTTTAATCTTTCAGCTTGTTTTATACCAGTGTGTTGACATGTCCAATCTGTCATATGGACAACACATCACGTTGCGAACCATAGGTCTGATTATAATCTCAGAGCAAAGATTGAGACCATCATGTGACCTTAATCACTTATCAAGCCTCTGGACACTCCATTTAATAGAGCAAAGCCTTGGAAATCATTGTACTTTCCACCAGATCCACTGGTATAACAGTATGGCATGAA
>NW_019464958.1:0-368 GCF_002814215.2 Seriola lalandi dorsalis
AAAAATAAATAAATAAAAATAAATAAATAAATTAAAAAAAAATTTTGGAACTAGAATGATGAAAAAATGCAGCTTCTTTGCCATAACATGAATTTGGGCCTCCCTAGTGGCTACAGACCTTTCAGCAGTTTAGCTTTGGAATGGTTTTCTCCGGGGTATGAGGAATGTAGAAAAAGCACATTCTGAATGAGTAAAGGTTACATCAGCAGTGGATCATGAAGAGTAAAAAGCTGCTGCTACATTAAACTTGACGGGCTAAAATGTTTTGTCATTGACAGTAGGTGAAAAAGCCTGGTGTGACATCACAGAAACAGGAGCAGAGTTTTCCACTCTATTGACCTGCTTTGATAATGTAGGTGGACCACACA
>NW_019464959.1:0-420 GCF_002814215.2 Seriola lalandi dorsalis
CTGTGGGACCTGGTGCTGGTCTAGATTCTGGACTCTGGGACCTGATGCTGGTCTAGATTCTGGACTGTGGGACCTGGTGCTGGTCTAGATTCTGGACTCTGGGACCTGATGCTGGTCTAGATTCTGGACTGTGGGACCTGGTGCTGGTCTAGATTCTGGCCTGTGGGACCTGGTCCTGGTCTAGATTCTGGCCTGTGGGACCTGGTGCTGGTCTAGATTCTGGACTCTGGGACCTGGTGCTGGTCTAGATTCTGGACTCTGCCCTTTGGGACCTGGTGCTGGTCTGGATTCTGGACTCTGGCCTGTGGGACCTGATGGTGGTCTAGATTCAGGACTCTGGGACCTGATGCTGGTCTAGGTTCAGGACTGTGGGACCTGGTGCTGGTCTAGGTTCAGGACTGTGGGACCTGGTGCTGGTCT
>NW_019464960.1:0-427 GCF_002814215.2 Seriola lalandi dorsalis
GGATCTTTCCCTGACCTTGAACAAGTCCTCCCTTAAAGTCTCAACTGGACCATAAAAGTTTCATTTTTTTCCATCTGGAAAACACATGAAATACTGTATTTTACTGTCAGGTAAAGATTATTGAGATGTTCAGTATCATTATGATTCTCACAAAATGTGTTTGTGTTGTAGTATATAAAGGTCTGCAGATGAGATTGCAGATACAGATGCCTGAGTTGGGAGGCTGTTGTGGCTTCTTATCTGTGCCAAAAACATTTTGCATTGAAATATATTGCTCATGTAAAGTCCAACATATGATGATTTAAATTTCATCATCTGTCCATGTCGCATTCTCCTATAAACATGTTGGCACATGTCTGTGTAGTAAAGGCACAATATGTCATTTCTGGCTGCTAGGGCCCCTTTCAATGAAAACAATAATAATTCA
>NW_019464961.1:0-408 GCF_002814215.2 Seriola lalandi dorsalis
TTTTATCATTGAGCTCAGAGTCAGTGATGGTGTTGTACTGGACTACATTATATTCAGAGGTGTTCCTAATATTCTGACCCCTGGTGTATGTAAACAGGGAATAGCTCTCAGTATAATGTCGTCAGTACAACACCAGCTTTAACTGTGACCTCTTTATAAATGTCTGACAGTGTCGACAAAACCTGAACATTATTATTGTTTTAAAGGAAGAATTTAAAGCACAACTGTTGTTCTGAATTACAACAGATTGCACAGCTGTATCTAATAAAGTGTGCACTCAGTGTATGTTAAAACTTTAACGTATTTTACATCAGTATTTTGTCCAATATTCACATGTATCATTGATGTTTTTGTATCAGGATCCATCAGAGACCTAAATCTCCTGATCCCAGCTGTGTGTCCTTCAAG